>NC_035435.2:49281967-49582078 GCF_002127325.2 Helianthus annuus | reverse complement strand
TTCGGTAGTATATCTCAAGTATACTTTGGTTTAAGAATAAAAGTATTGGTAGTATATCAAATTATACTTTGGTTTGTAAATAGCATATCAACTATGCTTTGGTTAAAAGTAGCATATCAACTATGCTTTAGATAGTATATCAAAATATACTTTAGTTTAAAATAACAAAGTTGGTAGTATATCAAACTATACTTTGGTAAACAGTAGCATATCAAACTATGCTTTGGTTTAAAAATAGCATATCAACTATGCTTTGGTTTAAATAACAAAGTAGGTGTGTTAAAACATATGTTGGATTTTTGTACATAGTATATCAAAATATACTTTGGTAGATCACATTTGAGAGCACATCAAACTGTACTTTTGTAGTATATCAACATATACAAAGAGAGTGTGATTTGGTATTCAACCAAGCCTTAGTGTATCAAACTACACTTTGGAGACTATAGAAACACCACAAAGGCAATTTCTATTTGGTTAAAATTTGGTTTCTGACATTCCATACAACAGGAATGGGGTGTCTAGTCCTATAGCGCTATATCATACTACCAATCGGCTAGGTGAATGTATAAAAATGGTACAATCCAACAATTTGTTTATTAAGTTTTGGAAAATCAGTTAGGTAATTGTTTAATTTGTCAAAAGAATATGTATTAAGCATGTGTAATCATATAGTTTAAAATCAGGAAAATAACAGATAGGCATATATGTTTCACCCCAAAACAATTGAAAACAGTAAAAGAGGGGACTATGTACTCACTTGAGATTGCAAGTATCCTTGATTAAGTGTCCTAACAAAGCTCGGGAAATCAAGGAATCAAGTGGCACCTAGTATGGATCACTATGTTAAACAATCGGATCCTAAATCGGAAGATAGGATAGAATGAAGTTCTATAAATCAAATGAGTATTGCAACTCATATGGCATGATTTAATAGACCTAACATTCTGATTTGTAAGTTTACCTAAGTGCTTTTGACCCGTTTCGACCCATTATGGTAGTATAAGTCACTATAATGCGTCGTTTGCGTAAAACTTATGTTCAGATGGTTAACTATGTGCTATGTCAAGTCTTACATGCCCAATTATCCCTAAACATGTTACTAATTCAGATTATATGTCAAAAATATGTTCACATAATCAAAATATGGATTTTAGCTTCAAAAGGGCATTTTGGTCATTTCCTATGGGCATACAAGCTAACTAGCATACGACTAACCAATCCTATGTGATCATAAGGTATAACCTCAGTGGTTATTCCCTATGCAACTATGATCACTAACTAAGCTTGGTCGGATCTTAAAGATCGACCAAATGGGTCGGGTTCGAAAGGCTAAGCGGTTGTTTAGACCGCTTACCTTACGACCCTAAACAAGCACTAATCTAATAGTGTCGAGTTAAACATGTCAAAACATGTCTAACCTACTGATTTGGTATCAAAACAAAGCGTTTTGATACCCTAAAGTAGTTCCGTTGCAAAATGCGTGCTAAAACGCATTTTGACCGAAACTTTGACTCGACACTACAACTAGTTAACGTGGTAATCAGCGGCTATAATCACGAAGGATTATAACTATCGTGATTACAATCACGTTTCAAAGTTCAATTGAACTTTGACTTGACCAATTGATGGTCAAATCCGAAAGTCAAACTGTTGGCCAAACGTTTGACTTTCTGCACTACATAAGGAAAAAGCAATAAAAAGAATGAAAGAAGCTCACTAAGGGTCCTTGCTATCTTTTCAACAAGAAGACAAAGTCCCAATTCAGCTTAAGAGAGCTCCAAAGCAGATGTGAAGGAGAGAAAGGAAGGAATGAGCAAGGAATGAAGTGAACTTGGACGGCTATTTATAGTGTTCATGAATTTACAAGATCATGACACTTGTTTTGCTTGGTCATTAAGCATTAAATCCTAGCCATACATGTGTTTAGGGACAGCTAGTATGCCTTGGAGAAGTGTTAACTTGGTCACCACACAAAGGAATTGCAAGAAAGGTCCCTGAATTATCAAACTGATGTTGAAAACAATCTTTCTGCCCAGATGCGATGGTCGCGTAGCGCGACCATAAAGCCTTATGGTCGTCGCGCTACGCGACGATGTAGGCTGAACTTTCAAAGTTTGGCAGAAATGGTCCCTGCACGTTTTTAAAGCCTTTTTCGATGCGTTTAAACCCCGTTAACCTCATTTCAAGGCTCTAAAATGAAGTTAAAGTATAGGGGATTCAAAACATGCTCGAAAACATCTCGGATGTCGGTTCGTTTGATCGTACAATCGCGTTGTTCGGTTAATTACGACGGAAGTCGTAACGAACGCAAAATCGATCCAAACTAAGCGACGAATGGAATTTTTGCATGCCGATCACTAAAATAAAAATATTTTAGTGTGTACAAAAATTTTGGATGTCCAGATGTGGTCAGAACGTAAGATATGCGCGAAAATGCAAACTTACGCCGTTATTGACACTTTTAGTCCCTGTAAGATCATATAAGCATGTTTTCGCACACCGAACCTATCAAAGCTTGTTTCTAAGCTATGTTTAGGTTATATATGGTATGTTTAGCTTATGATCAAGTTCCGGACTATTCGTTACCTTACGAATCGGTATAGTTTCGCAGTTTGACGCAAATAGTCCCTGCGATCGAATAAACTTGTTTTCGCCATACCAAACCTTCCAAAACTTATTTCTAAGTTATGTAAAGGTCATTTAAAGTATGTTAAGCCTATTTCACTATTCCGGAGTGTTTGTTGCGCTAAAACTGATTACGTCTACGCACCAGTGCGCATATAACTTTCCAGAAAGCGATTTAAAGCTCGGAATTGAACAAGAATTGATATGTGCAAAGGATACACATATTTATACAAATCCCAGGTATGAAACACAATGTTTCATAGGTTTGGCATTTGTTTGGTGTCCGTGGTGACACAGGTGTCATAGTCTCCCCTACTTTAGGAAATTTCGTCCCGAAATTTAATTCTAGAGGAAACTTGTGAAGACAACTGTGATCGTTTCGCTTTCAAATGAATCCTTCGTTTCCCAAGTAGAACTCTAGGTCACGTTTGGATTCTTAGCGAATCTGTTAACTGCCAAAATGTCGTTGTTGTAGTACCAAAAACATGGGGTTTTGAACAACGGATATGAGAATGTTTCATATGAAGACTATTATAGGAAACTTGTGTGTGCTCGAAATCAGAGTCGGAGAATGCAAAATAAGATAACATTGGTCAAGGTCCAGGACTTCTAGTAATTTAAATAACGCTACTTTCGCAATGTAATAAGGAACACTTATATATAGGAAGTACCAGCGGCGTATCCACCATGCCCTTTTTACATTTTTCCCGTCTCGTTATTCTCATCACTATAGGTCTTAACACATGACAAAACTTGCTGTGGTTTCTGTGCACTGAATTCCATAATTACGTATGCATCCATAATTACGTAATTCCTTGCACAGTCCGCACAGTTCATCTCATAATGTGTAGGGTAAAATCAATCGAATAACCATGAAATGACTTGACTAGACCACCAAAGGATCTTTTTAACTAGATCAATGAACGATCCTTTTAACCAGATCAACACATGATCTTCCTTAACTACACCGTTGTATGATCTCTTTAAATAGACCACTTAAGGGATCTTTATAACTCGGAACCAAATAATCGTTTTGATTCAGCACTTTGGAATCCAAGGTTCTTACTATTTGCATAGAAGCCCCTTAAGGATTTAAGACAGTACTTTGAGTATCCTTCTGAGAATCTAACATATGAAAATACGGAAGATTCCACCAGGACTTAGATAACGAGCTCTGGAGTTACACAAAAACACAAAATCACCAAATTGTGTATTCGTTAATTTAATTATTAGCTTGTTTGTGAATTTGAAGTACACTAGAAATCCAATCACGGACTTCAATTAGTACTTTAAAATATCCTCAAGAATCTAACTATGAAGATAGGAAGATCTTATAAGGATTTGGAATTTGTTTCTGTCGTGTTATAATATTCGTATTAGGATAAATAAAGAATCCAATTAAGGACTTACGACAGTACCTTTATCAAATCAAAGATTTGAAATGGTACTTCAAGTATCTGATTAAGAATTGCACCTGTACTTTGTTTCTTAAAAGAAACTAGTACTTAGGATTTTTGGGGAGATCACAAATGATCATAGAATGAAGGAACCACACGAGTAGTTTGTTCTGGAAAGAACATGGTTCTTTGGTGTTGATATTGTAGGGGTATGTCAACACACACACAATCGTATCAGTTTTGGAAATAAAATTGGAACAACCATTTTATTTATAGTAACTGAATTGTCTCAAATGTCAAAAGATAACAAACGAAGGAAATACAAAAGTCTAATTGTTCACTACTGCATTGTCGTTCACGTTTGCCTCGTTTATGTTAAATACTTGTCCGCGTGCTGGATTTGCATTAGCAAGTCTTGGGCAATTGTTACGGTAGTGAGTAAGATCACCACAGTTATAGCACGATCCAGGTGGAAACTGTGCTCGAACAACAGCAGGATTTACAGCATTTTGGTTTTGGATAACATGACGGCAGGTTTCGACCAAATGTCCCAATCGCCCACAGTGGGTACACTTGAGACACGGTGTTTGATTCACATGATGACGGTTGCATTTGTTGAACAAGGGTGCAGTACCAATATAGTTCTTCCTAGCACGAGGCTGTGCTGGCTGATTTGGTGCAACCTGATCATTCTGAGCGACCACTGCGAAGTTTTGTGAAGCCTTACGCTTCTTCGACTTCTTAGAGGACTCGATCTGTTTATCCTTTGGTTTTTCTTGTGCTGTCTTGTCAGATGGTCTTGGATCGCCTTTTCGGAAAAGCTTACCCTTCCTGGTTTGAGATTCAGTCAGGGTGGCAGATAGTTCAATGGCTTGTCTGACGGTAGTAGGGTTGCTACCAGTAACAATATCCTGAACTGGGTCAGGAAGACCATCGATGTATCTTTCAATCGCCTTATCCAAGGGCGTAACCATGGTAGGACATAACAGACTCAATTCCTCGTAACGATCAGTGTAGGCTCGATGTTCACCGCTGTCTTGTTTGAGATCATCAAATTCCCGTTCCAAAGCCCTAAGCTCATGACGAGGACAGAATTCCTTCATCATTAGAGCCCGAAGCTCTTCCCAGGTTTGTGCCATTGCTACATCGGCACCTCGATCCCTCATTATTCCATTCCACCATGTGAGTGCTCTTTTCTGGAATACACTCGACGCAAACTCAACTTTTCGCTCGTTTGGGCATTGCACATGACGAAATGTGCTTTCAAGACTCTCAAACCACTGTAGGAGTCCCGTGGCCCCTTCAGACCCAGTAAATGTGAGTGGCTTAGCCGAGTTGAATGTCTTAAAGGTGCACCGAACATTGTTATTGTTATTGTTTGCCTGATTTATCTGGGCGATAAGGTTCGGGAGTACAACACCGAATTGCTGAGCGATTAAGGCTGCCAAAGCGGCATCCTGAGCTTGATCATGTCGAGGAGGCATATTCTAAAAGAGCAAAGAAACACGAGGGAAAAACAAGTGAGATGTCATTGGATATTCAAAACTGGATGTTAAGAATATCGACAAGGCATAAGGATTGTGACCATTTGTTCGTTACTTAAAACAAACAAACGACACTGTGACAAATCAAAGTAAATGGGTCAACATAATGTATCACTGAAGACATGCTCGCCTATAAGTGAACACTCACCCCAAGAGTTCCCAGGTAAGAGTGACTGGTCCGATACTGCGGACTTGTACGAACACTCTAGCCTTAGACAGAAAACTCAGGGTACAGGCATTCACCCTTCCAGTTTGCACGTGTTCACATTATTTAGACCCAAACTTTGACGAGATTTTAAAAACACCAAAGGCTTAAAAGCCTAAAAACAAATCATCTAAGGATATATGACTTCTTGTGATGTTTTTGAAAGATTTTGACTCGAGAGAATGAATTGTGTTTTGTTTTTGTTAATCACCTAAGGATAGGTGATGTGTATTGTTTTTAAGACTAAACACAAGATAACTTGTGTTAGGGTCCTAGGAAGGTTATAGTCTAGGTCAAAGTATTACTAATAACCTAATTCCCTATAACCATTGGCTCTGATACCAACTTTTCTGTCACACCCCGACCACGTAAAACAACAAATCGTGGCGGAAACGTCGGGGAGTGTTGTAACAGAATCATTGTTTCACAACCATGGATCAAATAGTTTTGTTTTATTTAATTTATTGAACTCAATGTTTTGGTACAATTCAGATAAATACAAATAATTGTTTCTCAGTTTTAAGTCGCTAAGGCACAAGTCCATCCTATATGTAGCGTGTATCAACAATCATCACCTAGCAGTACCTGAAATATATATGAAAATATGGTACGTCAGCATAAAAATGCCTGTGAGTAACATAGGATTTTGTGTATTAGATTCATGGCTTTAGATAATATGAGAAAAGGTTTTATGTTTTCAAAATAGCCATGAATCTAATGTAAAAGTTTTGTTTCTGAAAATGTGTCGTTTTGGAAAACGGGTTTATAGTATAGACAAAAATATACTTTGGTTTTGAAAAGTTTGTACAAATAGTATATCATAGTATACTTTAGTTTTGAAATAGTTAAATGGATAGTATATCAAAATATACTTTAGTAATTAAAATAATAGTTTCGGTAGTATATCTCAAGTATACTTTGGTTTAAGAATAAAAGTATTGGTAGTATATGAAATTATACTTTGGTTTGTAAATAGCATATCAACTATGCTTTGGTTAAAAGTAGCATATCAACTATGCTTTAGATAGTATATCAAAATATACTTTAGTTTAAAATAACAAAGTTGGTAGTATATCAAACTATACTTTGGTAAACAGTAGCATATCAAACTATGCTTTGGTTTAAAAATAGCATATCAACTATGCTTTGGTTTAAATAACAAAGTAGGTGTGTTAAAACATATGTTAGATTTTTGTACATAGTATATCAAAATATACTTTGGTAGATCACATTTGAGAGCACATCAAACTGTACTTTTGTAGTATATCAACATATACAAAGAGAGTGTGATTTGGTATTCAACCAAGCCTTAGTGTATCAAACTACACTTTGGAGACTATTGAAACACCACAAAGGCAATTTCTATTTGGTTAAAATTTGGTTTCTGACATTCCATACAACAGGAATGGGGTGTCTAGTCCTATAGCGCTATATCATACTACCAATCGGCTAGGTGAATGTATAAAAATGGTACAATCCAACAATTTGTTTATTAAGTTTTGGAAAATCAGTTAGGTAATTGTTTAATTTGTCAAAAGAATATGTATTAAGCATGTGTAATCATATAGTTTAAAATCAGGAAAATAACAGATAGGCATATATGTTTCACCCCAAAACAATTGAAAACAGTAAAAGAGGGGACTATGTACTCACTTGAGATTGCAAGTATCCTTGATTAAGTGTCCTAACAAAGCTCGGGAAATCAAGGAATCAAGTGGCACCTAGTATGGATCACTATGTTAAACAATCGGATCCTAAATCGGAAGATAGGATAGAATGAAGTTCTATAAATCAAATGAGTATTGCAACTCATATGGCATGATTTAATAGACCTAACATTCTGATTTGGAAGTTTACCTAAGTGCTTTTGACCCGTTTCGACCCATTATGGTAGTATAAGCCACTATAATGCGTCGTTTGCGTAAAACTTATGTTCAGATGGTTAACTATGTGCTATGTCAAGTCTTACATGCCCAATTATCCCTAAACATGTTACTAATTCAGATTATATGTCAAAAATATGTTCACATAATCAAAATATGGATTTTAGCTTCAAAAGGGCATTTTGGTCATTTCCTATGGGCATACAAGCTAACTAGCATACGACTAACCAATCCTATGTGATCATAAGGTATAACCTCAGTGGTTATTCCCTATGCAACTATGATCACTAACTAAGCTTGGTCGGATCTTAAAGATCGACCAAATGGGTCGGGTTCGAAAGGCTAAGCGGTTGTTTAGACCGCTTACTTTACGACCCTAAACAAGCACTAATCTAATAGTGTCGAGTTAAACATGTCAAAACATGTCTAACCTACTGATTTGGTATCAAAACAAAGCGTTTTGATACCCTAAAGTAGTTCCGTTGCAAAATGCGTGCTAAAACGCATTTTGACCGAAACTTTGACTCGACACTACAACTAGTTAACGTGGTAATCAGCGGCTATAATCACGAAGGATTATAACTATCGTGATTACAATCACGTTTCAAAGTTCAATTGAACTTTGACTTGACCAATTGATGGTCAAAACCGAAAGTCAAACTGTTGGCCAAACGTTTGACTTTCTGCACTACATAAGGAAAAAACAATAAAAAGAATGAAAGAAGCTCAATAAGGGTCCTTGCTATCTTTTCAACAAGAAGACAAAGTCCCAATTCAGCTTAGGAGAGCTCCAAAGCAGATGTGAAGGAGAGAAAGGAAGGAATGAGCAAGGAATGAAGTGAACTTGGATGGCTATTTATAGTGTTCATGAATTCACAAGATCATGACACTTGTTTTGCTTGGTCATTAAGCATTAAATCCTAGCCATACATGTGTTTAGGGACAGCTAGCATGCCTTGGAGAAGTGTTAACTTGGTCACCACACAAAGGAATTGCAAGAAAGGTCCCTGAATTATCAAACTGATGTTGAAAACAATCTTTCTGCCCAGATGCGATGGTCGCGTAGCGCGACCATAAAGCCTTATGGTCGTCGCGCTACGCGACGATGTAGGCTGAACTTTCAAAGTTTGGCAGAAATGGTCCCTGCACGTTTTTAAAGCCTTTTTCGATGCGTTTAAACCCTGTTAACCTCATTTCAAGGCTCTAAAATGAAGTTAAAGTATAGGGGATTGAAAACATGCTCGAAAACATCTCGGATGTCGGTTCGTTTGATCGTACAATCGCGTTGTTCGGTTAATTACGACGGAAGTCGTAACGAACGCAAAATCGATCCAAACTAAGCGACGAATGGAATTTTTGCATGCCGATCACTAAAATAAAAATATTTTAGTGTGTACAAAAATTTTGGATGTCCAGATGTGGTCAGAACGTAAGATATGCGCGAAAATGCAAACTTACGCCGTTTTTGACACTTTTAGTCCCTGTAAGATCATATAAGCATGTTTTCGCACACCGAACCTATCAAAGCTTATTTCTAAGCTATGTTTAGGTTATATATGGTATGTTTAGCTTATGATCAAGTTCCGGACTATTCGTTACCTTACGAATCGGTATAGTTTCGCAGTTTGACGCAAATAGACCCTGCGATCGAATAAACTTGTTTTCGCCATACCAAACCTTCCAAAACTTATTTCTAAGTTATGTAAAGGTCATTTAAAGTATGTTAAGCCTATTTCACTATTCCGGAGTGTTTGTTGCGCTAAAACTGATTACGTCTACGCACCAGTGCGCATATAACTTTCCAGAAAGCGATTTAAAGCTCGGAATTGAACAAGAATTGATATGTGCACAGGATACACATATTTATACAAATCCCAGGTATGAAACACAATGTTTCATAGGTTTGGCATTTGTTTGGTGTTCGTGGTGACACAGGTGTCACAATAACTGTTCAGCAGTTACTCCCAACTTTTCATTAGGATAATTAGCTTCTAATACAGCTTCTTTCTGAGCGGCTAACAATCTTTCATTTAAACTATTCTTTAATTCAATGCTCTTGGCATTGATTCTTATAGGCTTAACCCTTTCTTTTCTGCTCAAAGCATCGGTGACGACATTCGCCTTACCCGGATGATATCGGATTTCACAATCATAATCATTCAGTGTCTCCATCCATCGACGCTGTCTCATGTTCAGATCCTTCTGACTAAACATATGTTGAAGGCTCTTGTGATCCGAGTAGATCACACACTTGGTACCCAATTCCAAGTCGTGGGTGGTGTAATTCTTTTTGTGCACTTTTAATTGTCGGGAAGCATAGGAAACAACTTTGCCCCTCTACATTAGCACACATCCCATGCAAGTGTGTGTTGCGTCGCAGTAAACCACAAATTCTTCAATCCCTTCAGGCAATGTCAACATAGGTGCATTGCTTAACTTCTGTTTAAGAATATCAAAGGATTCTTGTTACTTAGGACCCCAATTAAACTTGATATTCTTGCGAGTTAATGAAGTTAGGGGTGCTGCAATCCTTGAGAAATTTTCAATAAAACGCCTGTAATATCCTACCAGACCCAAGAAGCTACGAATCTCTGTGGGCGTCTTCAGCTCTTGCTAATTCATGATAGCTTCAATCTTAGCGGGATCCACCTAGATACCACACTCGCTAACCACATGTCCAAGAAATTGGACTTCACGAAGCCAAAACTCACATTTTGAAAACTTGGCGTAGAGCTTCTCATGCTGAAGAAGTTTAAGAATACATCGAAGGTGCTTCTCGTGATCGGCCTGGTTCTTTGAATAAATAAGAATGTCATCAATGAAAATGATGACAAACTTGTCCAAGTAGGGTTTTTAAACGCGATTCATGAGATCCATGAATGCTGCTAGTGCATTAGTGAGCCCAAAAGGCATCACTAAGAACTCGTAGTGAGCATAACGAGTTCTGAATGCAGTCTTATGCACATCTTCATCTCTGACCTTCAGTTGATGGTAACCTGACCTTAAATCAATCTTGGAGAAATAGCTTGCCCCTTGCAGTTGATCGAACAGATCGTCGATCCTGGTCAATGGATATCTGTTTTTGATCGTGACCTTGTTAAGCTCGCGATAATCGATGCATAAACGCATCGATCCATCCTTTTTTCTTTACAAACAGAATTGGTGCTCCCCAAGGGGATGAACTGGGTCGAATAAAACCTTTGTCCAACAAATCATCCAGTTGAGTTCTCAACTCTTTCATCTCGGTCGGTGCTAACCTGTAAGGTGCTCTTGCAACAGGTGCTGCTCCAGGAATAATGTCGATTCTGAACTCCACTTGTCTATCTGGTGGTAAACCAGGTAGTTCCTTTGGGAATACTTCTAGATATTCAAAAATGACAGGGATGTCTTCAATCTTGGGCTTTGGTTCATCAATAGTCACCTGTGCCATGTAAATGACATAACCTTTCTTCATACACCTTGATGTCTTAAGCATAGACACTTGCTTAGGCAATCCATACTGAGTATCTCCTTGTATTGTGAGTGGCTCACCATACGGAGTCTTGATAACCACTTGTTTCTTGTCACAAACAATCTGGGCTTGGTTATGAGATAACCAATCCATGCCTATCGCTATGTCAAAACCAGCTAGTTTCAAAGGACGCAAAGATAACGGAAAAGAGTGGTTCCTAATGGATATAAAACATCCATTTAACACAGTTGAAGCAGTTTTTATGGTACCATCAGCTAATTCTACTTCATATTTTATGCTTAGGGTTTTAATCGGCAGATTAAATAACTTACAAAACTTATCATCAACAAACGACTTATCTGCACCCGAATTAAATAATACCCTTGCATAAACATCATTGATAAGAAAGGTACCTGTTATCACATTGTCATTCTGGATTGCTTCTTGTGCATTCATTTGAAAGACTCTGGCATTGTTCTTCTTACCTTCTTTAGGTTTCTTAGCATACTTTGGGCAGTTAAACTTGATATGCCCCTTCTCGATACAGTTGTAACAAGTCGCATCCTTTATCTTTTTATAGTCCAATGTCTTATGTTCACTAGACTTACAAATCCCACAAGCCCTAGGCTGCGATTGGGATTTCGATTCATACCTGCACTTTCCCAGATGACGCTTCTTGCAGGTCTTGCATTTGGGCTTCTCACCCGACTGTTGGTCATCTTTTCTAAAACCCGAACTCTTCTTGTGATCCGAGTTCCCTTTACGTTTCATATCCGAACGGTGTGAGTTATCATCCTCACGTTTCCTCTTCCCCTCATCAGAATGCCTAAGCGATGTCTGCCTGACCGCATCAAGGGTAAGAGATAATGACAAATCAGCTACAGACCGAAAGGTAGTAGGTCGAGACGCTTTCACACTAGCTTTGATCTCCGGGGCTAGACCCCCAATGAAACGGGCTATACGTTTTGGTTCCGGTGTCACCAAGTAAGGAACCAATCGAGACATGGTGTTAAAACTCGTGAGATATGCCTGACAGTCCAAGTTCTTCATAACCAATGTCAGAAAGTCAGTCTCGATCTTCTCAACTTCATGTTGAGGACAGAAATTCTCCTGGATCAAAGCAACAAACTGAGCCCAAGATAAGTTGTATAACGGAATCTTTCCAGTAGCTTGGATTAAGGACCTCCACCAAGCTAGAGCTTCTCCCTTGAACGATTGTGAAACATACTTCACAATATCTTGCTCCGCACATCCGCTAATATCAACCACTGTATCCATCTCGTCTAGCCACGTCATGCAATCAATGGCTCCTTTTTTCCCCAGTGAAATCCCTGGGCTTGCAGGAGATGAAATACTTATACGAACAGGTCTTTGCACGTGGCTCTTGATTGAATAAATTCTTCTTAGACGGAACACCATGCTGATTTGAGGAGTGTTAGGCATCATCCTTCTTTGACTCGTGAGTTTTAGATGGTGGCTTACTGTGAGCCTCAGAATGAGTCTTAGGGTCTGATTTAGAATGAGGTATTGATAGGGTCTTGCTCCGAGTACCACTTGATTCATTAAACTGCCTATCCATGGCTTTGGTAACAACATTATCAATTAATGCTTGGAGTTCCGCTCCAGTTACATTGATCCTGTTAGTATCATGATTCTCTATCAGGTGACTGTTGACTTCTTCAGATTCGGCCGTGTAGCTTGATTGCTACATAAAATAATGACGATGATTTATTCAAAAATCTATAACAGTATTATCATTCTTGATGATTTATTAACCATGGTACTAATAAACCATATTGGTTAATTTGTTAAGCATATTTATTTAGGATTTTTCATTTTAATTATCCTTAGTTATAATTCATTAAAATATCATGATGGCAAAAAGGCCAAGTCAAAAGGACAAATTTAAATTATAAGCCATGATCTTATAGGATCGAGGCATTCGGGCTTGAATCATAGCTCATTACCTTTTCTTGACAGGGAGTCGTAGACTACAACTGTCTTTAGTCTCAAAGGACATTAATCATGGCTCGTAGGCACTTCATCACTAATGGATGATTAAATGATAATTAAGATAAAGGAATTGGAAGAATCCAATATAAGGATGACTTATGCGATTTTATCGAATCACATTTTCCAGGAGTGTTAACATGTTTTCAGATGTTAACAAGGATCTGAATCTTAATAAGGAACTACCATCATGGCCCTGTCTTAAAATGACACATGGGCTAGGTTTTGCCCTTAAGATTTGTTTAATATATAATGGCAAATCTTTACAAAAGGAATGATATTTTTAGTTTATTTCACATTTTATATTTATGCATATAATGATAAAAATGAAATTTTAAATTCAAACATTCCACTAAAGTTAAAAGAGTACATAATTGCCCTAAATGGGACTTTAACAGAAATAACTTGCCCACGCAGGGGCTAAACTGAAAATACAAGTCCTCGCAGGGACTAGGTACATAAATAGATGTCCACACAGGGACTTAATTGAAAATTAAAGAAAAACAAAACAAACAATCAAGGAACTTCAATGATCCCTTCTATTCTTCCCTTTGATCAAATTTGCCAAACCTTTAAGAAATCCCCGGTGGCTTCTACGCTCTTCTTGAACCTCACGTTCCACCTGGCTCAACCTCTAAAGAATCTCCTGCTGTTGTGGTGACTGGATCTGCGGTAGCTGCGGCTGCTGCTGCAGAGGTTGAGGAGGTGACGGGTATTGATACCCATATGCTAGGTATCCAGTCTGATAGGGGGCTCCGTAGGGCACCTCACGATGAAGAGCATTGTAGTTTGCTGCTACCAGGTATGGGTCAACATCAGGGGCGTTATAGTAATTGTAGCCAGAGTGGCCTGGCTGCTCAAAAGCGTTATACGCTGCTGCACCAGCGTAAGAAGTTATTGGGTTATCAAAACCCATATGTGGTGGTGATGGTGGTGCGACTGGCGCGGAGTCCACCTCGGAAACAGGGTTTGAAGGCCCTCCCATCTGCGGGTCTTCATATAGTGGCGGGTAGTGACTGCCACTGGAGGGTTGGGGGTGCTGAAACGGAATCCTCCTCGCACGGACATCCGTATGTTTGATCTTCTCCGCCTCGGTAGCTCCGGAGGCGGCTGCTGCTCTGGCGGAGGTGGCGGTGGTGGAGTGACCGCCTGAAAACGAGAATCCTCAGAGGGATCCTGCTGCTGCTAAGGTGCTGGGTTAAAAGGGGGAGTGAACTCCCAAGGGTACGAGGCAAACCATGCTTCATAGTTGTCTGTGCCTCGGTATGGTGAACCGTGAAAGGACGATCCATCTGAAACTTCGATGGGTTGCATCGGCGTCCCACTCGGTGGCATCTCCGGATCGGGGTCATCATCCATATCCATAGTGTGGTCACCGGAGAAGTGATCTTCTGGTCCCAATGGGTTAAAGCCCACTGGTTCTTGCACCTGATTTGCCGGATTGAACCGGTTTTGAAAGTACGGGGTTGGGTCCTCGAAGGCACGGTGTGAACTCGATCGTTGTAGTGGAAGGAAGGAATGGTGAGAATCATTGGGCTCGTTTTCGGACTACGGCCCAAAAGAGTGATGATACGAAGGTGAGAGCTTAGCGAGACAGAACGCCTCGCAGGCTCTAAATATGTCCTCCAATCTTCCTGAGGACTCGTGCTCATCGTCACCGATGGAGTTCGCCGGTGTGATGGCCCGGCTTCATGGTCATGGCTGGTGAAGATTGGGGCCTTACCGCCTCTTCCTCGTCCTCTAACATGCGGTGGCATATTTTGTTCCTGTCAAATCTAACAAAAGAAACAACCAAGAAAACAATAAAGGACAAATAAAAGATTAGGATTAGTCCTAAGTCCTTTGCCTAGACTCGGAAGTCAAGGAATGTGCAACTTTGTAATTGAGATTAAACACAAAAGGCTAGTGTTTAATTCCCTCAATGTTGGCTCTGATACCAACCTGTCACACTCCGATATTTCTACGTATTACCGGTGGGCCCGATGGGGAGTATCGTGACGTAGTTGATATCATCATAGACAATAATCACAGTTTAATGCACAGCGGAAGTCTAAAAGTAATAATATTACAAACCGAATGAAAAGTAATGTGAGTATTACAAACGGAATGTAAAAAGGATCCACAGGCGGATCAAAACAAAAGAAGATAATTGTTCGACAAATTTTAAGTGACAAAGCTTGCAAGACTCTTATTTATTCACTCAGGAGTAGCCAGCCTATTCCGTCTAGTACCTGCACTTTAGCCTTTTGGAAAATACGTCAGTTTACACAGGTAATTACAATTAACCAACTCTTTTAAAAACATTTAAGAAAATTGATTTAAATGCACAAGGCACAAATAATCGTTTATAACTTGGGATAATTATTTAAAAATAAACTTGTAAATGAATTATATGTTCATTATACGTTCAGTAGCCCGGGCTGAATACCGGGTTAAAGATTAATAGACACACCACATAATATATCCCATGGCGAGTTATTCTCGAACAGGCGGGTACATTATTTTACATACGCACCGGCAGGTGTATGCCTACACCCCGTGCTTAAGTCATGGCCATTTCAATAAATGAGCCGAGGATATCTAGGACATGGTCATTAACCCCCTAAAGGCTTAAAACAAACAAAACAGATTAAACGGGTTGTCTCAATGATTTAACCTTCATATGATTAAAAATTCAATACCCGACCCAGCGGTGTTTTATATACCGTACCCCAATCCCGTATAAGGGAAAATAAGTTAAAAATATTTACCCGAGCAAATTATAAAAATTTATCCCAACCGTATATAATCAGCAAGTGCAAATATCTTTTACTGTGCTCCTAAATCTAGAACAAAGGTTTCAATAACCTATTAGATTCCTAACAGGTCTTACTTAAGTTTAAACTTAGACCGGTTAGTTTTAAAGAAAGGTTTACGGTTCAAAACACAAGATTAAGCGAAGACTGGATTAGAATGTGGTTTAGACCCGACAAGTATGAAGACTTGTATAATATGGGTAAACTAAACACATTCTGGATTTTGAGGTAAAAATGATAAGGTTTGACCCGTTTCGGTCAATTTATGCAAACTAGTCACATAAACCGTACCGAACGCGAAAAATGCATAACGGGTAACCAAATGAGTCATGTACAGGTTCCCTAAGTTAACATGCTTAAAATGTGTTATGATATCAGTAGGATACCTTCCATTATGCCCAAAACGAATTTTAAACTCAAATTAAGCCCCGTAGGGGTATTTTGGTCATTTTAAAGGTTATAAAAGAGGTTAAATAATAATCTAAGGTTCTTGTCTAAACTGATCAGTAAAAATATTTATTTTAGTAGGTTATATCAGTAAGATATTGCATATATGTGAAATATATCGTTTATAACCAAACTATGCACCGTAGGGGCATTTTGGTCATTTCACATAAGCTTTAAAGGTCAAATTTGGAAATCTGAGTTCAAAACTTTTACTTACTTTTAAAGTATAAAAATTTACTTAAAACATCAGTAGGTATTAGGTCTTATTTGTCAAAAATAGTTTTAATCCATACTATGCGTTTAAAATGCATAAAAAGTCGGTTTTAAGCGATTTTCAGGTTATATAAGAAAACCTGAGATTTTTATCAGTCCAGAGGGTCTAAAATATTTTATTTATCATATAAAATCAATAGCAAAAGGTTTGGTATCAAAATGTTATGTACAACTCATTTTATTAGCAAAAAGGGTATAACCGTCAATTACCGAATCAAAGCAAAAATCCTATGTTATGATCAGTATAAAAATAAATAAAAATCTTTAAAAATCCCAAAATATCATATTACATCAGTGGGTAAAAGGTTTGGTGTCAAAATTTGGGTTTAAATAGGTTTTATGCTATATATGCCATTTAATTAATAAAAAGCTTTCAATTACGATATTGAGCATAACTCCTAATTTAGAGCTCAAACTGATGTCAAATTTTTAGGACAAGTTTATAAATCAGTAACAAAGGTTTTTGTCCTCTCACATTTTCAAAAATCTCGTTTTAATGTAAAAAGGGCATAATGGTCAATATTTAAGCAATTAACGGAAACATGCAAATGAATCAGATAATAAAGGAACCATGTAGTATAACCTCAGAGGGTTTTACTAACTTATAATATGGTCCTAATGGAACCCTAAGGCATTTCAAAAACAAGCTAAATCGGGTCAGAACTGAAAGTCAAAGCAAAAGTCTACTTTGCGACTTTCGGTTCCGAACCGAGCCTAAACTCAGAATTGTCGGGTTGAACATACTTAGACATGTTCTTACATCTTTTACCAAGTTATTTTAATGTTAAAACAGGTTCCATAACTTCTACATTGCTAATTATGAATTTATTTGCAAAAATAGCTTCTGTTGACTTTTTAATATTAAGTTTGACCCGACAATTGACCAAGTTAGAGTGATAATCAGGGGGTGCCCTTTTAAGGACTTATTACCCACATAATTATCAACTCATAGCCACTTTCAATTCGAATAATGGTTGGACCATTAGTGATTAATCACTAAGTCAAAGCTTAATTACGACGGCTTTGACTTTTGGTCATTAAGCTAATGAAACTTGAACTAGGAAGGCTAAGAATGCTTACAAAGGCTCTTAGCACGAATTAGGAACTTGAGGAAACTTGCTTGAGCTCCAGGAAGTTCCAGAGGAGTGTTTGAGAATGATATTTGCGAATGAGCACATGAACTAGAAAACAAGAACTCTTATTTTTTAGAGCTCATAAGATCATTCCACCAAGGTCTACAACTGATCTCTGATGAATTCCAGGTGTCCCTATGCATGAAAAACTGTTGGCTGAGCTCCTAGATTCGAAAAATGGCATGCGAAGGCGGTGTACCCTGCTGTACAGGCATTTGTCCAACTTTTCTGCAACTGGCAGTCTTACGCGGCCCGCATAAGATTTGCCTTATGGCCTACGCGGCCCGTGTAAGGGTCAGATCCAGTCTACAACTTTCAAAAATTGCTATTTCATTAAATTCAAAAATCCAAAAATATTGTATTTTTGTTTGATATTTGAAAACTTCAAAAAGATTTTCTACAACAGAGTGTGAAGAACTGATATTTGACATTTCAAGTGCTAAACATGTTGAACTTGTGGTTTGAGAGAGAGTGTGAAATTGTGAAGATTTGAAATGCAAAATTGGTTCATTAACTTGATGACTAAGTTGAATGGTAACCTACAGTTTGATCTTCATAATTTTTCTTATATGATTTGCTGATTCATTAATTTGAACTTCAAATTATATTAGTTTGTGATAGTGTGTTTGAGTTTTGCAGGTTTCTGATCCTGTTGTTACGGATAGCCAGGAGACTCATCAGAACCAGAGAAGAGCTTAAACAGAGAAAGCCAGGAGTTGATTTCAATGGTGATAACAATTTCCAGACAGAGATCCCAGCATGATGATAGGGGAGTCTGACGAAAGTTAGAGCCAGAGAAAGATCCAGGCATATGATTCCAGGAGGAAGTTTCTGAAAAAGAAATGATTCCAGGCAGAGTTCCTGAAGAAGATCGAACAAGATTGAGGTGCTGTGAATGATTGAAGACTCTCACTGAAGATTCCGTCAACATCCAAGGGGGAGTTTGTTAGTGCAGTTGTCTGTCGACTACATCTTTGTTCGAGTCTTAGAGAGAGAGAAAGACAAGTTGTTACGAGTTTCACTAAGAGATTGACTACGGCAATATCCAAGGGGGAGATTGTTGATGCATATTTTGTTTATCGCCTTCGTCAATCCGAGTCGTAGTGAAAATCCGGAAGGAATCAAGCGCATAATGTCATATTTAGTTAGAAATGGCAAGGTGGCAAACTTGTAATTAATGAGAACTTTCATTAAGTTGCCTTGACCATATAAATAGGGGATTATGTCACTAGTTTAGTTAGACTTTTAGAGATTATTAGAGAGATTTGGAGATAGACTTTTGGAGAAGACTTGGAGAAGACTTTCTAGAGAGAGAAAGTAGAGAGAGAAAGTTGTAGATTTGTGATTCTTGTATCGTTCTTGTCAAATTTAGCAATGGAATCACATTAGAAGTACGTTATCGTGTGTTCGGTCATGTTCGTTCACGGATTCCGCACGTGAAACGTTCGTTACGCAATCGAACGGTGCCAAAACCGGTCCTACAAAAACAAGCAGTAAATTTCCTAGTGTAGAGGGTAAATGTAAGTTTAAGAAGGATAAATCAAGGGTTGAATGCTATAAATGTCATAGGTTGGGTCACTTTGCAAGAAAGTGAAGGAATTTTACACAAAACTCTATACGAATAGTGACCTATGCAAACTGTAAGGTCACCTAAACCCATCTAGATCAGGATCTCACTTGAAAACACAATCACAAGGTGTGCGAAATCCACCAGGTGATCACCACTATAGAGATTTGATCAAGAATGGGTAGAATAAGAATGATCTGAGAAAACACAAAGTATTCTCAGATGAAGATGAATGATGTAACACACAATAGCCGCTAATAAACACAAACAAATGATTAGGGTTTCTTGGCAGACAAACTTTCCATTCAAGAATTCGCTATCTTGTCATTATCCATTAAAGATACTTATACAAGACACATCCGGACACACATGTCTGGATACAAAAGGCCCAAAGCCCAATAAAGATAACCTCGGACTGAGCTACTAAAGCTCAAGTCCGGACTAATCATCATTCTAACCTTAAGCTCGCACTAAGGGGACATACCCTTGTCCGGACTACAAACACTATACTATACTCGAACTAAGGGACATACCTTAGTCCGGACATACATGTATGTACAATAAACTCGGATAACAATAGATATATATTCGGACAGACTCCAAGATTAATACAAGTTACATTTTGACCCTTACACTTATGGAGATCCTGCACTTTATCACACAATTGCATTTACAGACTCCCCCTTGATCAGTGCGGGATCTTCAATGCTGAACTTGTAATATTGTCTTCATTTAATCTTCTCTTCAATGCTGAACTCTAGGAAGTCAATTCAAGAACTTCTTGACTTTCTCAAACTCTGTGTAGAGACCTGCCTGACTTCGATCAAGCTCGCTTAACAGGTGATAAAACCTGTTCACAGTGTCATCGAACAATTCATTTTTTAAGGCTCTAAACACAACAAATTAGCTCTTCAATCGTTTTAAACGTCGCTTCTTATGTATGGCATTTCCTTTGTAATGTTCAGTCATGCTATCCCATAGCTCCTTTGAAGTACCTCTTTTACGGAAAGTATGAAGTATGGATTGTGTTAGAGCAATTGTTATCATGGACATGGCTTTTTCTTCACAATCATATAGCTTTTTCTGCTTGTCGGTAAGTGCCAAATAAATGTCGATAGTTAAAGTTCTAATCAGTGTAGCTCCACATCCCTTTACAATGCATAACCAAATCTTGATATCCTTAGCTCTCACATACCTCTAGAAACGTTTTTTCTATTATGGGAAATCTAGTTCGTTTATTAAGAGAGGAGGTTTGTCGTTACTCGCAACTTCAGCATCGGGCTGCCATTTTGAAAAAGTTTGAAAGAAACAGAAAGTTACAGTGAGTTTAAATAGTAGGTTTTGCTTGAAAATGTTTCTAAGTCCAGAAAGTCCGGAGACAAAAGTTAACTTGGAAATACGGAGTGAAAAGTCTGGGGAATATTAGAGTGGTATAAACCCGGATCAAAACCTGATTTAAATCACAAACTCGGACAAAACACACCTATCTTAAACTCTGACTTATAAACTCGTAATAAACAAACACTTAAACTCGGACCAACAATCCTTAAACTCGGGCCAAACAACTGACAGCTTAAACTCGGAATACATATTAACAGTTTAAACTCAGAATACCTTTTGGAACAGTTAAATTCAGAAACAATAGCTACTTAAACCCAGAACTAGTAAAGTGACAATAAACTCAGACAATGGTTTAGAGGCATAAAATTGTACTTGGTTTAAGTAACAATAAACTCGAACACCCACAAATCTAGACAGAGATAACAAATTCGAAACCATTATGGGTTTAGTAATCCGGACCAGTTAATCCGGATGAGAAGGTAATGTGCTTCCTGATATCTCCCAAGTGTGACTTCACACAAGATCACCAATAATCTGGAAACATAAACAGTAAAATAAACTCGAAGAAAATTTAAAAAAAAATCAAATAGGGAATATCTTACCAACCTTCAAAAACCCAACAAGATCTTCAAAAACCTCTGTAAGACCCTAGATGATGATCTAACCTAATAGCTCTCACTTAATCAAAATCCATCATCAAAAACAGTAAACTCAAGAATGAATGATGAAAACTTACAAAAACACAGCATACAACACTAAAACCCAAGCAAAATGTGATTTTCTCACTCTAAACCATCAAACCCAAACACCTACAGTAGTATGAGCACTCTACTCTGATACCACTTGTAAGGTCACCTAAACCTATCTAGATCAGGATCTTACTCGAAAACACAAGGTGATTACCACAATAGAGATTTGATCAAGAATGAGTAGAGTAAGAATGATCTGAGAATACACAAAGTATTCTCAGATGAATATGAATGACGTCACACAGTAGCCGCCAACAAGCACACATAAATGATTAGGGTTTCTTGGCAAACAAACTTTCCACAAAAGAATTCGCTAACTTGTCATTATCCATTAAAGATATTTATACAAGACACATCTGGACACACATGTCCGAATACAAAAGGCCCAAAGCCCAATAAAGATACCTCAGACCGAGCTACTAAAGCTCAAGTCCGGACTAATCATCATTCTAAACTTAAACTCAGACTAAGGACACATACCCTTGTCCGGATTACAAACACTATACTAAACTTAGACTAAGGGACATACCTTAGTCCGGACATACATGTATGTACAACAAACTCGAACAACAATAGATATAAATTCGGACAGACTCCAAGATTAATACAAGTTACGTTTTGTCACACCCTGATATTTCAACCACAAACCGGTGTGCCCAGTGGGGAGTATCATGACGTAGTTGATATCATCATAGTTAATTAAACACAGTTATAGCACAGCGGAAGGCTTGGAAGGAAATTACTATTATAAACCGAATGTTCAAGTTCAAAATAATAAATATACAGATAGTTGTAGAAACGGATCCATAGGCGGATCTAAATAATATACAAAACAATGCTTAACAGACTTTAAGGCATCTTAAGGACTTGTAAGATCCTCTATTAGACACCGAGCAGCTCCCAGCCTAATTTCATGTAGTACCTGTCACTTAGTCTTTTGATAATACGTCAGTTTACACTAGTAAATACAATTAACTGACACATTTGAAAAATGTTTATGAAAATTGGTTTAGGTGCACAAGGCACGAAAATCTTTTATAACTTGGGACAATTAAAATTTTTAATCTTGTATACAGATTTACATGTTTGTCATCCATATGGGGCCCAATATAGAAACGGAGACATGAATAACCGACATACCACTTTATAAACCCACAAAGGAGTTATCCCTAACCTTGTGGGTATGTTTTTAGCATTTGCATCTGTCAGATGTATGCCTACACCCCGTGCTTAGGTCGTGGTCATTTGCAATTAAATGATCCGAGGATATCCAGGACACGGTCGCATTAACCCCTAATGTTTATGTTATCAAAAAATACGGATTAAAACGGGTTTTGCGGATTTGTTAGTCACAATCCGACCAAGTGATCCCATACCCGACCAAGCGGTAATAATTTACCGTATCCCAAGCCTGTATTAGGGAAAATAAGTTAAAACTATTTACCTGAGCTAATACTCGATTCACAGCAAGGTTTAAATAACTCAGTCGTATAATTCACTAGTTAAGTGTAGGTAGCTTTTACTGGGAGGTTCTAATCTGGAATGAAGGTAATATTAACTTATTAGAATGCTAACGGGTCCTATTTAAGTCGTAGACTTAGACCGGATAGCTTAAAGAACGGTTTACGGTTTAGTACGCTAGATTAAGCGATAACCGGAATGGAAGGTAATTTAGACCCAATAAGTATGAAGAATTCTATAATATGGGTAAACTAAATACATTCTGGATTTTGAGGTTTAAATGATAAGGTTAAACCCGTTTCGGTTAATTTATGCAAACTAGTCACATAAGCAGGATATGTGACTAGTATACCCATAAAGGTTTTAAAACCGAATTATGCTTAAAATATGTTATGACATCAGCTGGATATCAACATGTATGCCCATAAAGGTTTTAAAACCGAATTAAGCCCCGTAAGGGCAGTTTGGTCATTTTATGATTTATAAAAGGAGCTTGCAAGTAATCTGATGTCAAGGTCATAAAAATTCTGTAAAAATATTTAATTTATGATATATTAACAGTAGTGTCACACCCCGACCGTGTTAAAACAGCAAACTGCGGCGGAAACGTCGGTGAGTGTCGTAACAGAATCATTGTTTCACAACCATGGATTCAAAAGTTTTTTGTTTTATTCATAGATTAACCATTTACATTGTCTTAAGTTAAACAAACAAGTTAAACAAAGTCTATGATTGTTATCAAATCACTAAGGCCTCGTCCAGTCCTAAGTGAGCATGCATCCTAGTCACAAACATCATCATCATTCACCACCTAAACATATGTAAAAAACAAAGTCAGCAAAGAAATGCTGGCGAGCACGTAGGTTTTATGAGAGTGTCGGATTCATGGCTCGTTTACATGCTGTAATACTTCATTAGACTACGAGAGTCAAAAGTTAAAAACCTTGTTTTGAAAAGTGTATAGTATTACAACATAATTAACCAACTCAAATCAAGTTGGTTATAGTTTATAAAAATCTCATAGCCATGATTCTTAACCCAAAACATTTGTTTAAGTAAACCAAATTATAAATCATCACGTTAGTAAAACTCGAATGGTTTATATTATTTAGAAAACATCGTTATGTGACATTGTTTTAAAATCGTTTGCCCATGTGATCTAGATAATGCAACGATATATAATGTTTCAAAAGAACTTATATATAGGAAGTACCAGCGGCGTATCCACCATGCTTTTAACACATTACACCCGCCCTGTTACCTAATCACTTCCCTAACCCAATGGTATTATAGGCCTAACTAGTCCTATGACAAGTATTATATGCCTTCACATGTCTAATAATGTTACCTAATCAGTTTAGATGTAAAAATTTTGGTTACATATGCTTAAAATGGATTTATGCGCAAAAAGGCATTTTGGTCATTTTCCTAAGGCATATAAACTACCTATCATACAACCAACTAAACGAAATGACCATAAGGTATAACCTCGGAAGGTTATTCTCTATACAACTATGGTCACAAAGTATGTTTGGTCGGATCCTAATGATCGACCAAACGGCTCGGATTTGGAAGTCTAAGCGGTTGTTTAGACCGCTTATCTTATGACCCTATATAAGCACTAAACTAAAAGTGACGAGTTAAACATGTTAAAAAATGTTTAACTAAGTTAGAAAACCAGTTTTGATATCAAAACAAAGGGTTTTGATACCCAAGTATAGTTTGGTTCCAAAATACCCCTAAACGAGTAGTTTGACCAAAACTATGAGTCGTCACTATGCCTAAAAAACGTGGTAATCAGTAGGTATAGTCACAAGGGACTATAACCATCGTGATTACGCTCACGTTGCAAAGTTCGAACGAACTTTGTGTTGACCATAACCTGGTCAAAGCAGAAAGTCAAACACTATTTGACTTTTACGCTTGAAAAGCAATAAAAGCACGAAAGAAACTTACAAAAGGTCCAAGCAATGAAGAACTTGATCTAAAATACTCAGGTATGAAGCAAAGGCTTCAACTTAGAGCATAAATCAGATCAAGTGTGTAGAAAAAGAATGAAAGGCTTGGGTTTATATAGATTTTGGAGAACCATTAGGATCATTTCCCTTAATTCGTGCTTTGATCAAGACCATACATGTGTTGCCCATGGTTTTATATACCATGGGACATCAAAATCCATCAAATGGCATTGCAAAACCATGAACAAAACCATCAAAAACAGGCTGGAAAGCCAGATTCAATGTTTCTGTCTGATGTACTGTCACGGGCCGCATAATAAATGCTCATGGCTTACGCGCCCCTCCTAGCCATCTTTGACATATTGTCAAAAATGGTCCCTACAAACTTGAAACTTGGTTTTCGATGCATTATTGGCACATTTAAGCCCCGTTAACCCCATTTCAAGGCTCTATGATGAAGTTAAAGTATAGGGAACCTAAAATATGCTCAAAAACATCTCGAATGTTGGTTCTTTTGGTCGTACGGTTGCGTTATCCGGTTAATTACGACGAAAATCGTAACAGACGCAAAAATGATCCAAATTGCGCGACGAATGGTATTTTTGCATTCCAATCACTAAAGTAAAATATTTTAATGATTACAAAAATTTTTGGATGTTCGGATATAATCAGAACGTAAGATATGCACGAAAATGCAAACTTATGCACTTTTTGACGCTTTTAGTCCCTGTTTGACCAAAAAGATTATTTCTTGCACACCGAACCCCTCAAAGCCTATTTCTACGCTATGTATGGTATATTTATGGTGTGTTTAACTTATGATCAAGTTCCAGATTGTTCATTATTATTCGATTCGGTATACTTTTGCAGTTTGACGCAAATAGTCCCTGCAATCGAATAAACTTGATTTCGAAACCCAAACCCTCCAAAACTTATTTCTAAGTTATGTAAAGGTTATTTAAGGTATCTTAAGCCTATGTCACTGTTCCGGAGTGTTTGTCGCGTAAACTGATTACGTTTACGCATCAGTTCGCGTATAACCTTCCAGAAAGCGATTTAAAGCTCGAAATCAAACAAGAATTGATATGTGCAAATGATACACATATTTATACAAATCCCATGTATGAAACACAATATTTCATTGATTTGGTATTTGTTTGATGGTCGAAGAGGCACAGATGTCACAGTCTCCCCTACTTTAGGAAATTTCATCCCGAAATTTATTCGTAGGAGTCTGTTTGTGACGTTGTGTTAAATAATTTTCTTGCATGGAATCTAGGGTGTCATATATTTGCGTAGAGTAACCTATCAAAGATATGAAAGGCATAATTTTGTCATTTCCCAATGGATATACTTCAGAAACGAAAATAAATGGATGATTCATTTTTCTCCACGGGTTCTTCGTCAGAAGTGGGAATGAAGGATTATAGAATAAGATATTCTTTTTCCCTCGATGGATATTTTCTTCAGAAGCGAAAATGAATGGATGATTCATTTTCCTCAATGGGTTCTTCGTCAAAAATGAAAATGAAGGAATAATCAAAAGGATATTCATTTCCTTCAACGGATATTCTTCAGAAGCGAAAATAAATGGATGATTCTGTTGGTGCACTACATCTGCTGATTCCGTCTTGTATCGAGTCATAGTCTTAGTTTGTTAGATTTGGGTGCTTTTACGAGAAAACAGGAGAGTTTAGGCGTATTATAGTCCTGGACCGCTTATTCGGACATGCCGAATAAGTGGACCAGACCTGGACCGCTTTTACGGACGTGACGTATAAGTGGACCAGAAATCCTATAAATACCCTTGGAGAGGTCCCCAAATAAAACGTTGTGTAGAAATCGTGCCGAAGTGCTGCCGGTGCGAGATTTGAAGTGTAATCAGTGTCAAATAAATAAACAAGTAGTTAAAGTGATTGCCTGCTGTTTCTACCTTGTTTTCTTGTTATTCCGCACCTGAAACCAAGGAGAAAGCCTCTGAACGACTCGTTTAGGTCAGAATACGATCCTACAATTGGTATCAGAGCTCAGGAGGAGGTTCTCTGCAGAAATTAGCCGGATTTAGTCACTTTTTCTTACTTCTACACCTTCTTTTTCTGATTCGGGAAGATTTCACGGTCGGAATTTGCTCAAATTCTCACAGATTGTGCGCAATAGTATCGTGACAAACCCTGGAAAGTTTCAGATCAAAATTCGAAGTTTTAGTGGGTCAAAATTGGAATTGAAGGCTGGTCCGCTTTTGTGACAAGGCTGGTCCGCTTTTGTGACAAGTCTGGTCCGCTTTTGTGACAAGTCTGGTCCGCTTTTGTGACAAGTCTGGTCCGCTTTTGTGACAAGTCTGGTCCGCTTTTGTGACAAGTCTGGTCCGCTTTTGTGACAAATTCTGGTCCACTTATTTGAACATTAGCAGGTCAGCTTATTCGGACGTTGAGTAGGTCAGCTTATTCGGACGTTGAGTAGGTTAGCTTATTCGGACATTGTGCAGATTCGCTTATTTGGCAGATTATTGGATCGCATATTTGGTTCATACTAGTTCGATTATTTGTTGCCGTGTTTTGAAAAACCGAGTTAAGAAATCATGGGTTTCAATGTGTTTAATATGACTCAGGAAACAATGGATAAAATAAGGGAATTAGAGACAGAATTTGATTCGTTTTCAAGTTTTCCAGGAGAAAATACAAAGAGTATCATTAAGAGATATATCCATCTTGTTAGTTCAATGTCTGATTTAGATATTACCAAAGCATCAGAGGAATGGGTCGAAAAATTTGTTAGTGCGTTACCTCAAGAGGAATGGGAAAATTATATCTTAAATTTAAAACGTTCTGAAGAATTTTCTAGTCTGACAATTAGTCAACTCATTGGAAAAATTGAAGAACAGATGGTGATCAAGGATGAGAAAAGGAAAGAAAAAGCTGTAAAAGTCAAAGAATCTGTGAAGAATGAATCGTCAAGGTCTGCATCAGTATGCTCAAATTGTCACAACTTCAAAACAGTCAATAACAAACTTGTGAAGGATGCAGAAAGTTTAGCATTGGAGATCAAGAAGTTGAACAATAAGAAGAAAGCTGATGAAAAACATATTCTAGACTTACAGGGTATTTGTGAGAAATTGAAAGTCGAAAATGGCAAACTGTTGGGTAGTGTGAACAGTTTGACATCAGAGAACAAAGGTTTGAAAGAAAATGAAAAGGTTTTTGAAAGCAAACAGAAATCATCAGAAAATGAAGATTTCTGGATAAAATTGGAGAACAAAAATCTGAAAGCTAATGAAGTGAAACTTCAAGAACAGATAAATGTTTTGAAAAATGAAAAATCTGTTCTTGAAAACTTGAAAAATGAAAATGAAAATTCTATCAAGTCTCATCTTGAAAGAATATCTACGCTTGAAGACGAAGCTAAGAATTCAAGGATCAAGATTGATGAACTTGAAAAGAAATTGATCAGTTTTGCGACTAAATCTGACAAGTTGAATATTCCTTGTCCAAAACCGATCAATTCAATTCCAATAAGTGACTGTGTCACAAACTTTGACTCTGTCAAAGTTGTAGATTGTGATGATGCATCCGATGATGAAAATATTAAAAAAGAAAAACAAAAATTGGTTTTAAATTTGAAAGAAAAATTTCAGAAAACTGTTTTGCAATCGACCGAAAAAGGTGAATGTTCTAAGCAAAAGCCTTTGAAGAAGAAAGCAGAACAGAAACAAAAAGATAATAAAAGTTCATCGGATCGATCATCCAATCAAAAACAAAATTTACAAAAAATAAAAAATGAAAACTCAAAAAATGTTGGTAATAAGTGGTGCAGGTTGGACCACAGTGCTTCAAAGCCAAATCCAGCAAGTTTGAGAAAAGAATATCACCAAGCCAAACAATGCTTTGATCTGAGTGTTTGGACTAAAAATGGTGATAGGTACGATAACAGAATGTGCTACAGCTGCGGCTATCACGGACACATTGCTGTTAACTGCCAGTATTGGAGTTATGAGACCAGAAGGTGCTTTAATTGCAACATCAAAGGTCACATTGCCAGAGATTGCCCGAGGAAATCGAATGAAAGATTGAGGGCTAATTTTCAGAAAATGGCAAAAATTCCAGTCAAAGTCAAGCCCCAGGAGCAAAAGGTTCTGAAACCTAAAGTTCCAGTACAGTCAATTCAGGAAAAGAAAGTTAAACTTTCACAGGGGCAGAAAGACAGACTGAGGAAGAAAAGAAAGAAAGCGAGAGAGTATCTTGAGAAGATTTTGTCCTCGGGTTCACGGGACAAACAGATTAATAGTTCTGATGAATCTACTCCTTCATCTGCAAAGTCGAGCAAAAAGAATTCATCAGATACAAATCTGAGGACAAAAGAGGAGAAGAAGAAGGAAAAGGTCGGCGATGAATCTGACAGATCAAAGTCGGACAAGCCACCTGCAGGCAATGATTCTGGTATGGTAAAACCAGAGGAGCCATTGGTTGAGGTAAAAGTTGAGAATTCTAGTTTAGCAATGGATGATGCAAATTTTCCACCATTGTTGAGCAAGAATTCAAAATCACCCAAGGTCAGTCAGGCTTGGGTGAAATTGTTTAAATAGAAAAACCTGACTTGCCGGAGATCCCAAGATGGTATCGTGGATCATGAATCGGCACATTTCTTGAGAAATTTCACTTTGGTGATTTTTCGCCTCATAAGTGGTAAATCAGGGACATTAATTTGTACTTGATTTTCTACTGATGGTTTATGATCAAACTGGAAATAATAAATCTTTAAAAGGTTTGAAGAAAACAAGATGATGAGATAACCCCAAATCTACAAATGGTTGGAACACAAACTAATTTTTCCGGAAAAACCATTTTGATTGAAACAAACTTGAGTGTTTTGAAATCATTATGGGAAAATAGTTTGTTGTGAGGGGGAGTTCTGATTGTTTTTTGCACGAGAATGGTGAATTGAGGTAATTCACATAATGTTGTCAAATTTTTGTATAGTTTGTTTTTCAATTTTTCCTCAGAAAATCAAAATTGAAATATATTTTGATTTTAGGGGGAGTAAGAAAATTTTGAAAAATTTAAAAAAATTGAAAAATGAAAATGAGTTTTGTTGCAAAAAGAGGAGATGATAGTACATCGGTGGACTATCACAGCATGCTAGAGATTTGTAAAGACAAAATTGTTTTTAAACAAGTCTTACTAATGATGTGTCAGTAGGCTTCACACAGTTAGTAGATTGTATTCGAGATATAAACATAAAATCAAAACTTACTTATTTTGTGGGGAACACTACTTGGATATATAGGTAACCCCTGAAATCTCGTTTGAAAGGTTTCTTATTCTGGAATACTAGGTTCTTGTACTCAATTGATGTCTGGGGTATTATTCCGGGACTTCTGCTGAACGGTAGTTCTGACCTAGTCCCTGGCTAATACTTGCTTCCATATGCTTGAAACATAGCATAAAGCCCTCAGCTGATTAGACAATAAAATTGATGATCAGTTGTTGTAGCTAAAAAGATCCTCTAAAGGGGACCCACTGCTAAGTCGAAACTGATATCTCTCTGCTGAACGGAAGTTCTGACCTGAGATCCCTCAGTTCTCGCATTTTTCCCCTAATTTATATACAGATATCATTTGTAGTTATACTTACCTGTAGATCAGAATATTGGGATCTGGATACGGGAGTATATTCAAGAGGTGGGACACTCAAATAAGTTTAAGTGCTAATACATTAAATACGTATCTTGAATCAATTGAAAATTTGTGTAGAGGTTTAAGTGGACAACAATACTGACAATCAGAAGTAAATTTGTTTTTAACATTTGCTGATTAATCAAGATCAACGGTGTTGGTGATATGTCTAAAAAAACCGATATGATCCTCTTGCACAATCTCTCAAAAATAGTGTTCATTTCTGTATTGTTCAAAATTCAAAAATCCAAAAATATTGTATTTTTGTTTGATATTTGAAAACTACAAAAAGATTTTCGACAACAGAGTGTGAAGAACTGATTTTTGTCATTTCAAGTGCTAAACATGTTGAACTTGTGGTTTGAGAGAGTATGTTAAATTGTGAAGATTTGAAATGCAAATTTGGTTCATTAACTTGATGAATAAGTTGAATGGTAACCTACAGTTTGATCTTCATAATTCTTCTTTTATGATTTGTTGATTCATTAAGTTGAATTGCAAATTGTACTAGTTTGTAATAGTATGGTTGAGTTTTGCAGGTTTCTGATCCTGTTGCTACGGATAGCCAGGAGACATATCAGAACCAGAGAAGAGCTTAAACAGAGAAAGCCAGGAGTTGATTTCAATGGTGATAACGGCTTCCAGACAGAGATCCCAGCATGATGATAGGGGGAGTCTGACGAAAGTTAGAGCCAGAGAAAGATCCAGGCATATGATTCCAGGATGAGTTCCTGAAGAAGATCGAACAAGATTGAGTTGTCTGTCGACTACATCTTCATTCGAGTCTTAAAATGATAGGATGAGAAAGAGAGAGAAGCCCGAAGACTGATCAAGACTAAAGAACTGAAGACAGAATGGTGTGACTCGATAGTCGACTCCATCAACATCTGAGGGGGAGTCTGTTGGTGCACTACATCTGCTGATTCCGTCTTGTATCGAGTCATAGTCTTAGTTTGTTAGATTTGGGTGCTTTTACGAGAAAACAGGAGAGTTTAGGCGTATTATAGTCCTGGACCGCTTATTCGGACATGCCGAATAAGTGGACCAGACCTGGACCGCTTTTACGGACGTGACGTATAAGTGGACCAGAAATCCTATAAATACCCTTGGAGAGGTCCCCAAATAAAACGTTGTGTAGAAATCGTGCCGAAGTGCTGCCGGTGCGAGATTTGAAGTGTAATCAGTGTCAAATAAATAAACAAGTAGTTAAAGTGATTGCCTGCTGTTTCTACCTTGTTTTCTTGTTATTCCGCACCTGAAACCAAGGAGAAAGCCTCTGAACGACTCGTTTAGGTCAGAATACGATCCTACAGATTCCTTTTCCTCAACGGGTCCTTTATCAGAAATGGAAATGAAGGAATAATCAAATGGATATTCATTTCCCTCAACGGATATTCTTCAGAAGCGAAAATGAATAGATGATTCATTTTCCTCAACGGGTCCTTCGTCAGAAATGGAAATGAAGGTATAATCAAAAGGATATTCATTTCCCTCAACGGATATTCTTTAGAAGAGAAAATGAATGGTTGATTCATTTTCCTCAACGGGTTCTTCGTCAGAAATGAAAATGAAGGAATAATCAAAAGGATATTCATTTCCCTCAACGGATATTCTTCAGAAGCGAAAATGAATGGATGATTCATTTTCCTCAACGGGTTCTTCGTCATAAATGGAAATGAAGGAATAATCAAAAGGATATTCATTTCCCTCAACGGATATTCTTCAGAAGCGAAAATGAATGGATGATTCATTTTCCTCAACGGGTTCTTCGTCAGAAATGGAAATGAAGGAATAATCAAAAGGATATTCATTTCCCTCAACGGATATTCTTCAGAAGCGAAAATGAATGGATGATTCATTTTCCTCAACGGGTTCTTCGTCAGAAATGGAAATGAATAGAGTTAACTCTAGATTCATGACAAAACTTGTTGTGGTTTCTGTGCACTAAATTCCATAATATGTATGCATCCATACTTATTTAACTCCTTGCACAGTCCGCACAGTGCATTTCATAATGTGTAGGGGAAGAAAATCAAATGAACAAACCTGTGATGAGTGTGACTAGACCGCCATAGGGTCCTTTTAATTAAATCAAATAAATGATCTCTTTACATAGACCGCTAGGGAGTTTTTTCAGCTATATCATCACATGACATTCCTAACCAGATTTTTGAATCAATCTTTTTAACTCGACCACTCAAGGGGTCTAATTATGGAATAGTACTTTATAATCCAAGGGTCTTAACTATTACGTAGAAGCCCATTAAGGATTTAAGGTAGTACCTTTGGATATCCTACTATGAATCCCTCATATGCAGATATGGAAGATTCTACGAGGACTTGGATAACGAATATTCAGATTACACAAAAACACATCACAGGAAACATAATCACGCAATCACATAATTGTTATCTTGGTTTTCAGTTTGTTATCATTTTGTTAATTTGTTAATTGTGCACATGTATTTAAAGCACACCAGGAATCCAATCCGTTGATTTCATTTGGCACTTTAAACATCTTCAAGACTCTAACTATGAAGATAGGAAGATCTTAATAGGAATTCGGCTTTTGTACTTATTGAATCGTAATGTACATATTAAAGCATACAATGAATTCAATTAAGGGCTCCGGTTTGAGCGATAATCATCCACAAGGATGTAATTGTGAAGATAAGAAGATCCTATATGGATTTTAGAATTTGTGTAACGAGAGATGTTTCGAAACCTTGCACTAGACGTGCTTAAGTCGATACACGAAGTACAATGTTTATGAAGTTGAGGTGCTAGATATGCCAAGGCGACATATGAAGCAGAATTTGGAGGTTGGGTACTATGTATGTTAAGTCAATCATACGAGCAGGGTTGACTTGGGGTTGGTTTGGACCAACTTGGCTTGGGTTGAATCGACAAGTATTTGCCAGGTGACCGAGTCGCCCACATGATGCACACAGATGACAATGTAGGTAAGCTAGGTGATGTGCATTACATTTGTTGCATATCGGTGCAGTACCGGCATAAGGTTTCCTTGCAGAAGGTTGAGCAGCAGCAGGATTTGCAACAGCTTTGTTTTGGATAGCAAAGCGGCACTGTTAACCAAATGTCCCCATCGTCCACAGTGAGTACATTTGAAACAGGGTATTTTATTCGAATGATGACGGTTACATTGATCGACTCATTCAGGGTCAACGACGATCCAACAGAAAAGTTGGTATCAGAGCTCATGGTTATAGGGAATTAGGTTATTAGTAATGCTTTGACCTAGTCTATAACCTTCCTAGGACCCTAACACAAGATTCTTATGTTTAGATCTTAAAACAATACCGTCACTTATCCTTAGGTGACAACCATAACAAGAACACAAATTTCAAATCCGCTTTGAAAACCAATCATCTGTTCTAGGATGATTTATTATAAGGTTTTAAACCTTCAAAGTGTTCAAAATCTCGTCAAAGTAGGGTCTTATAATGTGAACACGTGCAATCTGGAAGGGTGGATGCCTATACTCTGAGTTTTCTGTCTAAGGCTAGAGTGTTCTGACAATGTTTACAACCTGGAAGCAATTCGGCAGCACTTCGTTACACAATCAGGTACGTGCCAAATGAAACTAACCTATGCACTATTTATAGTGTATCAGGTTCGCTTATGTGACCTGCCCTAAAAGCGAACCTGTTATGATGTGTGTGGTTTGCTTTTATGGACAATGTCCATAAAAGCGGACCTCAATGCTAATTCACCACATTTCGTTTCTCGAACCTCGTGCACTGGACATTCTATCCTATTCTAATCTATTACATGAAACAAGACGAAGTCAATAGACGTAGTGCACTAACAGACCCCCCCTCGGATATTGACGAAGTCTTCAGTGAACATTTTCTGTTATGCCACCTCTTCGGTCTTGATCATCTTTGCCAACTTGTTCAGATTGTAACAATATAAGTATCCTCCAATATTTCTCTTTGATCATCTTTACAACTTCATCATCAGTAGGCTCCCCCTCTCGTCAAGCTTCCGTGCTTTTAGGGATCGTCACCTAGCTTTCCAGCTACAAGCTCTTCCTCATTTTCAGCTTGTCTTCAGACTCCCCCTTAGTCTCTGCTCTCGGGATCGTAGTCTGGATCTTTCCTGCAATCACTTATACAAATGATAAGTAACAACATTTTGAAACCATTAATCAGATTCTCTAATCTACTCCCCCTATCAATAAACTCAACAGATATGGCAGCATTAAAGAATCCAATTCCCTCGCAGTTTATCATTCAAGTTCAAATTAATGACCTTGGAGATATCACAAACTGTTTTTTAAACTTTTTCTAGTAAATTCAAGTTTCAAATTAATGAACTTGTTTTATTATCAGAAACACATTCAGCTTACTTAGATTTTGAAACTCAGCAACTCAGACATCGGTTGTCGAAAATCAAGCAGAAATCAAAATCTTTTTGAATTTTCTGAAAATATAAAGCAGTAAAGAAATATGTACAAACATATTTACAAATAATATTTTTGTTTTGAGTATGCGACAGAGGATCATATCAGTTTTTGACAAGTTACAAGTACCGTTGAGCTTAAATTCACATTAAGAATTAAACAATTCACTTAGATTGTCGATATACTGATCCATTTAAATTTTCATACAAATTTCAACTGATTCAGGATACGATTTAGATGTTTTAAGAACTTAAGCTCATTCATGTGTCCCACCTCTTGAATATACTCCCGTATCCAGAATCCCAGATATTTAGTCTTACAGGTGAGTATACCACAGATGATATCTGTAAGGGGTTAGATGCGAAACCGTGAGAGCTCAGGTCAGAACTTCCGTTCAGCAGAGAGATGACGGCTCGACTTTTGGTGTGTCCCCTTTAGAGGATCTTTCAGCATTACAACAGTAGCGACTATCAATTTTATTGTTTCATCAGCTTGCTGAGGGCGATGCTGTGTTTCAAGCATTTTGCAGAAACTATTATTCGGGGACTAGGTCAATACTTCCATACAGCAGAAGTCCCGGAATAATACCCCAGATATCACTGAGTATAAAGACCTAGTATCTCAGAATATGGGACCTTTCAAACGAGATTTCAGGGGTTACCTATATATTCAAGTAGTGTTCCCACGAAATAAGCAAGTGTTTGAATTTAGGTTTATATCCCGAAAAAGTTTACTAAATGTACAAAAACCTATCGGCATATCATCAGTGAGACTGTTTAACACTATTCAATCATTACAATTCTTTAGCATGCTGTAACTGTCTACTGATGTACTATCATTTCCTCTTTTTACGCAAAAACTCAAATTTTTTAATTTTATCATGTTTTTTACTTTTTCAAATTTTCTAATGTTTTTGTATTTTCTGACAATATATCTCCCCCTAAAATGCAAAATCATTAAAGAAAATTTGACAAACCGATACTGATAGCTTTGTTTCGCCATCCATTTTCTGCATCTCATGCTCTGTTTTGCAGAAAATATAACATCAAGTACCCCCATGATTTACAACCCATTGATTTTGACAGTTAGAAAAACCGTTCTTCAACCTGTGACAGTAATCATGCTTGTTCAGCCGTGAGGGTTTTGGCGTAGTCCATCACCACTTATTCAAAGTAAACTAACATCAAACATCACAATCATCAACCAAACAAACAAACAACAAACAACAATCATCAAACACAATTCAAATTTATACAAAACAACAAACAAACTCCCTGTCTGACCAAAACCAGGGATCTTCAACCTCTTCCTGTGCAACACTATCACAATCTTCATCACCATTTAGCACCTGCACATTCAAACTTTATCAAATACTCAAACAATTTGACATAAAAAATTTCAATCAATAAAGATAGATGCCGATTCATGCTTCGCAATAAAGGAAGCTCTGGTAATTCCAACCACTTAATCAAACATGGTGTCCACCCAGGCCTCATCAGCCTTAGGTGCAACCTTGACTCTCGCAATTTGAATTTTGAAATTTTCAGCTTTAAGAGGCGGAAAATTTGCATCATAATCAACAGTAATTGGCTCTTCAGCCTTTTTCTCCTCAGAAGTTGAAACTTTCTTCTCAACTTTTGACTCAATTTTAGGTTTCCACACCTGTTGAGTTACTGCAACCCTTTTATAAAATTTATCATTTTGAGTTACCAACCTTTTTACGGGTTCAGTTTTTACTTTTACGTTGTCAATTTTAACGTTTTTCTTCTCAACATACATCGGTGCTTTACCCTTCACATCAACCTTCTTTTGTTGAGCCTTCACAGCTTCAGTCTTAGGCTTCACATATGTACACTTTCGTGCAATATGGCCAACCTGTTCACATCTAAAACAGATACGAGTATCAGCTACCCGACTCGTGTCTTCAGACTGAGCCTGTGAAGCTCTCTTCTCAAAAAATTCTTTATTTGATTTTGAAAAAAATTCTTTTTCTTCATCAGCAAGTGAACTTGAACTGTTTACAAACATTTTCTTCTTAGCAAACCTCTTGTTTGAAACATTTCTTTTCTGATACGGTTTACCCCCCTGATAACCACCCAACCAGTTGTTTCTGTTGTTATTGTAAAAACGCGGTGGATTAACCGATTTCTTGTTATAAACCCTATCTTTCTTTCGACTCAGATTATTCACTGCTGACAACTCGACTTCAAAAAGTTTGAAAACATTTGTCAATTTGTTCATGTTAACATTCTCGATCGGAAACTCTGAATGCGAAAACAACTTATCCGAACCCATCATCTTGTACATGTCAATTTGCTCTTGGACTTTTGTTTCGGAATATATTTATCCAAGAAACACCCATCCTCCTCAGAAGTGTCGTAATCCGGTTTAAGCACTTTGTCTACCACACTTTTCACCACATCATTTTGGACACCCTCGTCATTGGAAGACGTGAACGTGACATCAATGTTCTCAGGAAGTTTAACATCACTTTCTTCCTCAATTTCCACCAAACTAGACTGCTTTTTCGTGTAGTTGTCTAAGATTGGCGGTGGAACTTTGTGAAACCCTACACCCGTTCCATCAGAAAACACATCCTCGTCAGCTTTGTTTTTCCCTATAGGTTTGGGAACAATATGCTGCAAAACAAAGCTTGCTGAGCTATAGCTGTTTAACTTCAACTGAATTCTTTCATTTTCAATTTCAGCTTCTTGAACTTTAAGTTTCAATTTAGCAATTTCATCCAGTTGATTGTTAATTGATTCTTCTTTTATTCTCACCACAGCTCTCAGATGTTCGTTTTCTTTAAACGTTTTGTCATTTCGATCATCACTATCTTTGACAATGCTTTTCAATTTTTCAAACTTTTCAGAAATTTGACGGTTTTCAAGAATTAACTTTTCATTTTCACATTTTATTTTCTCACGTTCAGTTTTATCATGTTCGATTTGAGCCGTTAATTCTTTGATCCGTTCAGTTGAAGCTTTTACAGTTCTGTCACGACCTAGAATCTGATCCTCAACATTTTTAACTTTCGTTGTCAGATTCTTGATTTTCTCATTGTTAAGGTACGTAACAGTGCTACAAAATTGCATTGTTTGGTGCAATTTTTGCAGTCAACATTTCCGTCGACCTTGTTACCTGACGCATTTGTTGACGCAATTTGACTGACCTGCCCCTTTGACTCAGTAACAGAATTAGGGTCTACGTCAAGTGCTTTCGCAACTAGCACTTTGTCATCCATCTTTCCCAGGTTCTCTTCCGTCAACTCCTGCGTAGTATCAATCAAGCCTGTATCAACCTGCTTTACTTTCTTTATCTCTTCTTTTTCTTTCATCTCTTTCTCCTCTTTCTCTTTTCTCTCTTTTTCTTTTTCTTCTTCAATCTTCTTCTCTGTTGGCGTTCCCCACCACTTGTGCTGCCAATACTCATCATCCTCTTTTATCTCCTTGATGATGGCTTCCATATCAAGTGTGCTGTCATCAATCGCAATGTTTCCATACCGATCAAGATAACATTCCCTGTCTGGATCCCATCTATTTGCTCTTCTTGCTTCCAGATAAATGCGAGAAATCTTCAAGATTCTGTTTTCAGCAATCATTTTCCTATAACAGTATTTCTGCTCGTCAGTACGATCATCTTTCCACGGAATCGGTTCATCATCATTCGCCATGAATGCGTAACCAACCGCATCTTCTTCCGGTAACACTTCCTTACTCCAATCGTACCCCTCATCATCATAAATCACAGCAAGAGCCCTCGATTTATCTCTGTTATCATCAGCCTGCTTCAATCTAGGCGGCTCGGATTTATTCTGATGATAGATTGCCTTTTTGTAGTAATCATCTCGAAATGGATTCTCTGACTCATCAGCGTACGCGTTTCTACATTCATGCTTGAAGTGACCCTTCTGCTTACACTTAAAGCACGTCACCTTGGATTTGTCGAACCCCAACTTTGTAGACGGACCACCGATCGTCTTTCTCCCGGTAATTTCCATGAAACGCTGAGCACGTCGAACAGCACTTGCCATTGCCCAACGAATGTCGATAAGCTCCATTTCTTCGGGATCTATCTGATCGTAATCTTCTTTCGTCAAATTTGTGTTCCCGATCTTACCAGCTACCAACCCTTCATAAGACTCTAGCACAGATGCCAAAAAGACCATCTGTTGCTTAGCCGACTCCTCATCAAAATTCTGTGCGTTCTTTAAATCTATCGCGATATTGCATGAAAACTTCACATCAGAACGATTTGCAGAAGATGTAGACCCACCGTGATAACCACTGTGACTTCCGCTGTTTGGACTGCTTTGACTTTCTTTGTTTGCTAAAGAGACATTCTCAGCAGAAAATGCAGTTTTCGGAGAAGTAGCTTTCGGCATCAAGCTTTTCGGATAGTACAGATCCAGGTTTTGCTGATAAGATGAGTGATTGACTTTGTATGTTTTCTTCAGTTCTAGCTCATGACTTTCAAGTCTCTCAATCACCAAATCTGGAGTTAATTTTTCAGAAGGAATAGTCTTCTTCAACATCAGTGCGTAATATCTCCAATCCACTTCATCTGGTAATGACTCGAACAGTTTGTCAACAAGATCTTCATCAGAATACGTGATCTTATGTCGTGCAAGCTCCAGCTTCAGATGACCAAACCTTTCAATCATTTTGCAAACCGATTCATTTTTAAGACAACCAAACATGTCGAACTCTTTTCTAAGAAGTTTCGTTTTATTTTTTACAATCTCATTACTTCCTAGACACTTCTTCTTGAGTTTTTCCCATAAATCTTTTGCATTGGAGTAGTCTATCAACGAAATGATGTCTTCCCGCACCGACTGAAACAGTAAAGCCACACACTTTTGCTCGGCTACAAATCCTTCAATTTCTTCTTCTGATCTCAATGCTTCACCATTCTTCTTTCCATTTGCATATCCATTTTTCATACTTTTCCAACTTGCAAATGCGAAAGCCATCAACCAGTCTTCGATTTTTGTTGACCACCTACTATAGTCTTCTATAGCCATCAGCTTCGGAGGTTTGTTGAATGTACCAAATGCGCTTTCGGACTCCCAAGCTTCCTTCTTTCTTTCTTTTGGTGGATCCTCGTTCGTATTGCTTGAAGACGTATCGTTGTTTCCAGAACTTCCCGTGAAAGCATACATGTCGCTGAAGGGATTCCTGAAAATATCATCCATTTTGATTGTACCTGCAAAATCAACCAATACTTAGAAAATTTTTCGAAACTTTTGAAAACAGAACCACAAAGGCGAATCTATCTGTACAAACGACAGATAAGCGAACCCAAACAATGTCACAAAAGCGAATCAGAAACTGTCTTAAGAGCGGACCAGTTGATGTCCGTTCGAGCGGACCAGACTATGTTCGTAAAAGCGAACCGTGTTTGTACGTTTGAGCGGACCTGATAAGGTACGTAACAACAGCGGACCAGAAATTGTCAGAAAAGCGGACCAAAATCTCGCGATGTCCGTAAAAGCGGACCACAGTTTTTAACCGATTTTGACCATTTTTAGTCCGAATTTTAGCCTGAGACTTTCTAGGGTTTGTTATTAGTATGTTTTACACAATATATTCAATTTTCAGAAAATTTCAACCGTAGGAACCACTGAAAACCGAAAAAGTATGAGAGAAAGTGAGTAGAAAAGAGAAATTTCTGCAGATATAAGCTGTAGTAGTATGAACTCCTCGTCCTGAGCTCTGATACCACTTGTTGGATCGTCGTTGACCCTAAATGAGTCGATCAGAAGAGTCGTTTATCTAATTCAAAGGCGGAATCGATGAATCAGATGCTCAAACTAAATATAATGCTTCTTGTATTAATTCTGATAATGTTTACAACCTGGAAGCAATTCGGCAGCACTTCGTTACACAATCAAGTCCGTGCCAAATGAAACTAACCTATGCACTATTTATAGTGTATCAGGTTCGCTTATGTGACCTGCCCTAAAAGCGAACCTGTTATGCTGTGTGTGGTTCGCTTTTATGGACAATGTCCATGAAAGCGGACCTCAATGCTAATTCACCACATTTCGTTTCTCGAACCTCGTGCACTGGACATTCTATCCTATTCTAATCTATTACATGAAACAAGACGAAGTCAATAGACGTAGTGCACTAACATTTTCTGTCACACCCTGACCGCGTTAAAACAACAAACCGCCGCGAAAACGTCGGGGAGTATCGTAACAGAATCATTGCAATACTTCATTAGACTAGAAGAGTCTAAAGTTAAAAACCTTGTTTTGAAAAGTGAATAGTATTGCAACATAATTAACCAACTCAAATCAAGTTGGATATAGTTTATAAAAATCTCGTAGCCATGATTCTTAACCCAAAACATTTGTTTAAGTGAACCAAATTGTAAATCATCTCGTTAGTAAAACTCGAATGGCTTATATTATTTAGAAAACATCGTTATGTGACATTGTTTTAAAATCATTTGCCCAAGTGATCTAGATAACCCAACGATATATAATGTGTCAAAAGCACTTATATATAGGAAGTACCAGCGACGTATCCACCATGCTTTTAACACATTACACCCGCCCCGTTACCTAATCACTTCCCTTACCCAATGGTTCAAATAGTTCACATAGATCAAACAGTTCCAAATGGTTCAAACAGTTCAAATAATTTACACAGATCAAACAGTTCCAAATAGTTCACATAGATCAAACAGTTCTGAATGGTTCAAATAGTTCAAATAATTCACACAGATCAAACAGTTCCAAATGGTTCAAATAGTTCAAATAATTCATATAGATCAAACAGTTCTAAATGGTTCAAACAGTTAAAATAGTTCAGATAGTTTAATATAAACCATATTATTTATTTAGGAAACTCGAAATCGTTTAGCACATATGAATCACCAAAAAACAGTTTAAAACGGTAAAAGAGGGGAACTATGTACTCACTTCAGAATGCTTAGAAGTCTTGAATAACAACCAAGCAAAGCTTGAGGGATCATGGAAATCAAACGACACCTAATATAGGTAACTATGTTAATAAACCGGACCTAAATTGGAAGATCGGATAGGATGAGGTTTCGTAAACCAAACGAGTATTGGAACTCATATAATATGGTTTAACAAAGCCTACATACTAAATCAAAACCTATCCTAAGTGCTTACGACCCATTACGACCCATTTAGGTAGCTTACGCTACTTTAACGCGTCGTTCGCGTAAAACGTGTTTGGACCGCCTAACAAGTCCTATGACAAGTATTATATGCCTTCACATGTCTAATAATGTACCTAATCAGTTTAGAGGTAAAAATTTAGGTTACATATGCTTAAAATGGATTTATGTGCAAAAGGGGCATTTTGGTCATTTTCCTAAGGCATATAAACTACCTATCATACAAATAACTAAACGAAGTGACCATAAGGTATAACCTCGGAAGGTTATTCCCTATACAACTGTGGTCACAAAGTATGTTTGGTTGGATCCTAATTATCGACCAAACGGGTCGGATTCGGAAGTCTAAGCGGTTGTTTAGACCGCTTATCTTACGACCCTATATAAGCACTAAACTAAAAGTGATGAGTTAAACATGTTAAAACATGTTTAACTAAGTTAGAAAACAAGTTTTGATATCAAAACAAAGGGTTTTGATACCCAAGAATAGTTTGCTTGCAAAATACACATAAACGCGTATTTTGACCGAAACTATGAGTCGTCACTATGCCTAAAAAACGTGGTAATCAGTAGGTATAGTCACAAGGGACTATAACCATCGTGATTACGCTCACGTTGCAAAGTTTGAACGAACTTTGTGTTGACCATAACCTGGTCAAAGTAGAAAGTCAAACACTGTTTGACTTTTACGCTTAAAAAGCAATAAAAGCACGAAGGAAACTTACAAATGGTCCAAGCAATGATGAACTTGATCTAAAATACTCAGGTATGAAGCAAAGGCTTCAACTTAGAGCATAAATCAGATCAAGTGTGTAGAAAAATGAATGAAAGGCTTGGGTTTATATAGATTTCGAAGAACCGTTAGGATCATTTCTCGTAATTCGTGCTTTGATCAATAACATACATGTGTTGCCCATGGTTTTATATACCATGGAACATCAAAATCCATCAAATGGTATTGCAAAACAATGAACAAAACCATCAAAAACAGGCTGGAAAGCTAGATTCAATGTTTCTGTCTGATATGCTGTCGTGGGCCGCGTAAGAAATGCTCATGGCTTACGCGCCCCTCCATGCCATCTTTGACAGATTGTCAAAAATGTTCCCTGCAAGCTTGAAACTTGGTTTTTGATGCATTTTTGGATGTCCGGATATAATCAGAACGTAAGATATGCGCGAAAATGCAAACTTATGCACTTTCTGACGCTTTTAGTCCCTATTTGACCAAAAAGTTTATTTCTTGCACACCGAACCCCTCAAAGCCTATTTCTAAGCTATGTAAGGGTATTTATGGTGTGTTTAACTTATGATAAAGTTCTGGAATGTTTGTTATTATTCAATTCGGTATACTTTTGCAATTTGACGCAAATAGTCACTTCAACTGAATAAACTTGATTTTGACACACCAAACCCTCCAAAACTTATTTCTAAGTTATGTAAAGGTTATTTAAGGTATGTTAAGCCTATGTAACTGTTACGGAGTGTTTGTCGCGTTAATTGATTACGTTTACGCATCAGTTCGCGTATAACCTTCCAGAAAGCGATTTAAAGCTCAAAAGCGAACAAGAATTGATATGTGCAAATGATACACATATTTATACAAATCCCAAGTGTGAAACACAATATTTCATTGATTTGGTATTTGTGTGACACTCTAGGTTTTCCCGAATAACCCTCTTGTATTAACAGTGTATACGTATGAATTATTAAATGAAAGATGTGAATTATCTTGATGTGCTATGTGTTGATAAGGTGTATGTAATAAATATATATATGTGTGTGTGTAAGTAGTAGAGAACCGAGACCACGACTCGAGACCACCCGATCTCGAGTGAACAGTAAAACAGTGGGCCGGTTGGGCCATGGACCTCCTTTAGTCCGCTCGGAACCCATTAGGGAGCACCACATGATATAAAAACCCATGCCATCATCCACATTTCCCCTTACACTCACTCCCACACTCTCCTACACACTCTCCTTCTCTCGCACTAAAACCCTAGCAACATCCTTCTTCTCTCTCTCTCTCTCTTGGATCAAACCGGCTTAAAGATCATCACTCGGGAACTACCTTCACCGATCCTCCGCACACTCCCCATATCTAGCCGGTTAGTGCCCTATAGTTTGTTTAATCCTTGATGAGTTAGAATACATAATAATACCACATTGTTGATCAAATGAATTGATTAATGGATGTTTTTTTTTTGAATGGTTAAATGAGGAATGAGATGTCAACTATTGTGCTTTGAATGAGAAATAATTGATGAAGCTTATGACTATCCGATGCATGTTAGATAAAATAGGACAAATATTGTGTTTAATGATGGTCACAAGATTGTCTTGATATTTAAGATATATGTCACATGATTCTTGTCCACAAATCTCCGATTATATGTTATAGTATTGAGGATCTATGCACATGCTTTGGATGTAAAGATGAATGATAAAACCCTAGTGAGGAACTATAGGAATATGATATGAATGAGTGTTGAATAATTTTAATATATGATGAACAACATGAATATGAGTTGAAGGTGCCTTGAATATTTGAAAAACTTGTTGTTTGATCCATTTTAGTTAATTGTTAGACAAAGAAACATGTTTATGCATTTTCATTGGATAGTACATAAAATCATGAACATAAAATTCTATTGGTTAGTACAAGTCTCGCAGTTGTACCAGAATCAGCAGGCGAGCGAGTCGAGACCTTTGGTTTCGACTCGAGACCGTTAAGTTGCTACTCGAGACCGCGGTGATTGCGACTCGAGACCACATAGTGACAGCTCGAGACTGAACTCGAGATCTCCAAGGCTGCCGGGGGAAAATACGAATGGGTGCTTTTAATTCACTATCTCCGGGGGAGATACGTTTGGATATTATTTATAAATCACAACTAGCAAAACTAAACGAAACTCTATCACATTAAGTCCCTGCTTATAGTACCGATTAATCGCCGGGGGCGAACGGGTTATTAGTTGATAGCGCTATTAGGTTTGACAACCTCACACTGTGACTGGGGGGATCGGGCGTGAACTAGTAGACCATGCATCTTGGTCAATGATGATAGACATTGACTCGGGGCACACCAACTTTACGTCAACAATTTCGGTATCGACAGTTTAGTGAGCTTACAGATGGGGTAGCTCCCCATAACGTGATTATAAATGCTTTATTTAAACAACTTACGTTTTCAAAAACTAAAACTTGACACCTCGTGAACTCGCCAACATTATGTTGATACCCTACTGCATGCTTTGCAGGTACCCAGTGACTCAGGAGCTTGCAACTTGTGGATGTGTAGTGGTCGTCTAACCCATGTGTTGGGTTCTAAATAAACTTGAACTATGAACTTTGTTTTAAACTATTTTGTCTATGCTTCCGATACTTACCTAAACTACTATTTGAATCTAAAACTTTTGAACTTTGGTTATGATATTTGCTAACCCTGTGGTTGGTGAATACTACTTATGTTATTAATTAAATTGCTCAGTATAATTGGTGGCTGGATCTTGGTCAGTCACGCCCCCAGGCGGTGGCACTCCGCACGTGGATTTTGGGGGTGTGACAGATTGGTATCAGAGCCATTGGTTATAGTGAACTTGGTTTTAAAAAGGGGAATCTTTTTGAGAAAAACCACACTATAACCCGTGACTCGTGACGACACTACACTCCAAGTGCAAGACTCAACACATTAGAGCTCATAGTTCGGACTAGTGTTTACTTGCTTGCTTGCTTTATGCTTTCTGTTCTGCTATACGTACTAGTGTGCCTAGTTAGATAGATACACCTCCCTCTTCTATCTCATTCTCGCTACATTACGACATCACACTCATACTATGTTTTCTGATTATAAAGACAATGAGTGGACGTGGAAGAGGAAACATTAACATGACTCAGGCTCAATTCACTAACATGCTTAACACGTTGGCTGCAGCTTTCGCAGCTCACCCTGGAGGTAAACTCGTTATGTTAGGATGTTTCGATCCTACAACCGCATCGTCTTTTCACCCCTAAACCTATTCGCTTCGCTTCTCACAACAGGTCAGCATGCGCCTGCGCAACCACATGTTTGTACTTTCAAAACCTTCATGGATTGCAAGCCTCTCCCTTTCAATGACACTAAGGGTGCCATAGGTCTCCTACACTGGATTGAGAAAGTCGAAGCCGTCTTTGCTGTCTGTGAGTGTCCCCCTGCGAATTGGGTGAAGTTTGCTACTGGTACGCTCGAAGGAAACGCGCTTTCCTGGTGGAAGGCGCAAATTCAGATGTTTGGTTTGGAAACTGCTAATGCTACCGCATGGGAAGATTTCAAGGACATGATTAAGGAAGAGTATTGTCACAGGGATGACATCCACAAGCTTGAAAACGAGTACTTTGAGCTCAAGATGGTTGGATCAGAGATCTAGGTGTACACCAAACAGTCCAACGACTATGCTGCTCTTTGCCCAAACATGTCTCGACCTATGTATCGAAGGATCGAATTGTACATCAAGGGTTTGGCCACGGAAATCCGGAGCCATGTGACCGCAGCCAACCTCAATACCATTCAGTCAGTCGTCCGTCTTTCTCACAAACTCACTGATCAGGCTATGGAACAGGGCAAGCTGCCCAAGAGGATCAATGTTACTGCTGGAACTTCTAGTGATAACAAGCGTAAGTGGGAAGGAAACCAAAACAAGGATGCTAACCCCACTCAGGTCCCATCTCAGCAAAGGAAAACTGAAAACAACAAGGGCCCTCAACAACAGGGTGGCTATCGAGGGAACCACCCCAAGTGCAACAAGTGCAACCGACACCACAGCGGGCCTTGTGGGAAAGGTCAGTGTCAGCGATGTAACAAGATGGGGCATGAGGCCAAGGACTGTAGGAGTCCACGCCCCGTAGGGCAGAACCAACAACAGCAGCAGCAACATCATGGGAATGTCAAGGGTTGTTTCTAGTGTGGAGCTGAGGGACACATTAAGAGGAATTGCCCTGAACTGAACCAGAACCGCAACAACAAACAGGGAACTGGAAACAACGATCAAAACAACAACAATGCTGGGAATGGTGCAAGAGGAAGGGCTTTTGTGATTGGAGGTGGAGAAGCAAGGAATGACCCCAACGTCGTGGCGGGTAAGTTCCTAGTCGATGATCGTTATGTTTCCATATTATTTGATTCTGGAGCCAATGCTAGTTATGTATCCCTACGTATTAGTAAGAAGCTTAAGCACCCGCCTACGTTACTAAGTTCTAAGCATATCGTCGAGTTAGCTAATGGTAGAAACATCGAGGCCTCACATGTTATCTGCAACTGCAAACTAGTACTGTCTGGTCAGACCTATAGCATCGATCTTTTCCCTATCGTTCTTGGAAGCTTCGACGTCGTCATCGGTATGGATTGGTTATCCAAACATCGCGCTGAAATCCTCTGTCAAGAGAAAATGGTTCGCATCCCCCGCTGTTCTGGCAAACCCCTCATCGTACAAGGTGACAAAGGCGGAGAAGTCACAGGGATCATCTCGTTCTTAAAAGCCCAGAAGTGTTTACGAAAGGGGCACACCGCTATCTTAGCACTTGTCACCAACACACAGGAAAAGGAAAAGAGGATTGAAGATTTTCCAGTGGTACGCGAATACCCCGAGGTATTTCCTGAAGAACTGCCTGGACTCCCTCCCCACCGTCATGTCGAATTCCAAATTGAGCTAGCTCCCGGAGCAGCACCTATAGCTCGTGTGCCTTATCGACTAGCCGCCGCAGAACTGAAGGAACTCTCTACGCAACTACAGGAACTATTGGATAAAGGATTTATCCGTCCTAGTTCGTCACCCTGGGGAGCACCAGTGCTATTTGTTAAGAAGAAGGATGTCACATTCCGAATATGCATCGACTATCGTGAGCTGAACAAGGTTACCATCAAGAATCGCTACCCACTCCCACGTATCGACGATCTATTCGATCAGTTGCAAGGATCGAGCTATTACTCTAAGATTGTCCTACGATCAGGCTATCATCAGCTAAGAGTCTGTAATGAAGACATCTCCAAAACTGCGTTCAGAACTCGTTATGGACATTACGAGTTCCTTGTCATGCCCTTTGGAATGACTAACGCGCCTGCGGTTTTCATGGATCTCATGAGCCGAGTGTGCAAGCCTTACCTCGACAAATTCGTAATTGTGTTTATTGACGACATCCTGATGTACTCGAAAAGTCAAGAGGAGCATGAACAACACCTGCGTCTTATTCTCGAACTCCTTCGCAATGAACAACTGTACGCCATGTTCTCGAAATGTGACTTCTGGCTTTGAGAAGTCCATTTCCTTGGGCACGTGGTCAATAAGGATGGAATTCACGTCGACCCAGCTAAGATCGACTCTGTAAAGAACTGGCCTACACCAAAAACTCTGACCGAAGCTCGCCAATTCTTGGGATTGGCAGGATAGTATCGTAGATTTATCAAGGGATTTTCGAAGATTTCTCAGCCCCTCAAGACTCTCACCCAGAAGGGCATTGCTTACAAATGGAATGAAGCTCAGGAGTCCGCATTTTAGAGGCTGAAGGATAACCTCTGTAGTGCTCCTATTCTCTTGTTACCTGAAGGTACCGACAACTTTGTGGTTTACTGCGATGCGTCTATTCATGGGCTCGGTTGCGTGTTAATGCAACGCGAGAAAGTTATTGCTTATGCTTCTCGACAACTCAAGACTCCCGAAAGGAACTACACTACGCACGACTTGGAACTAGGAGCAGTGGTTTTTGCTCTTAAGATATGGAGACATTACCTGTACGGTACCAAGTGCACCATTTACACCGATCACAGGAGTCTCGAGCATATCTTCAAGCAAACGGACTTAAACATGCGAAAACGTCGATGGGTTGAACTCTTGAATGATTACGAATGCGCAATCAAGTACCATCCGGGCAAGGCCAATGTCGTGGCAGACGCCCTCAGCCGAAAAGACATTACACCCAAGCGCGTGCAAGCGCTACAACTTACTATCCAGTCTAACCTCCCTACTCAGATTCGAAATGCTCAGGTTGAAGCACTGAAATCAGAGAACATCAGGGCTGAGTCCCTGCGAGGATCGAGGCAGCGGTTAGAACAAAAAGAAGACGACGCTTACTATGTGACTGTGACAACCCTCACTAAACCAGGTTTCCGTACGACTTTATTAATATTTGATTTCTGCTTAATTACTGTGCTTACTTGAAATTATGGATAGACTGCTACTTGAATGCTGATACATGTACATACTTGCATCATACTCTATTTACTGCCACTACATTATTTACAAGCAGAACCTTAGTGACAAACATGATGCACAAAAGCACAGTAGCACTATGAACGGATAACCTATTGAACGTGCTGTCATAGCCAGCACCAGGCAGATACTGCCTCTGAAGCCTGTATGAGCCCGAGATATTTTACTACACTAGTAGTGAGTGTAGGGATACAAGGGTTGTAGAACTGCGTCTCTAGGAATAAGTTACAATGACAGGATGTGCCTAAAACGTACTCTAAGTACAAAATTCAGCACTTTAATTAACAATTCAGCTTTTAGCTAACTAATAAAGTGCCAAAACATGAGAAAAATATTACTAGACACTTTCCAAAGTGTGGGGAATAAGTTGTGTCACTAAAAATAATAATAACGACACTTTAAAGCTTTGTTAAGCGCTTTAACGGATTACTATCCAACCGAACAACCGGACTTTACCCGGAAAATGAAAATATTGCCATTAACATTATTTATCTTTTTTCTGAGCCAGTTAGGGCCCTTGAATACCCTAACACCCACTATAATGCTCAACACACAACTAACGGGGTTAATCACTTAACTAACTTAACTTAACCTAACTATAAACTAACTAGATGGTTGATTTGGAACCGGATACCCCCCCCCCCAACCAAACCGTCCCCAAGAGGGGAACACCCTTGTACCATTTTTGATTAAAATAACCTAGTATGCCTAATATCTAAGGGACATGGAGACCTTTGGTTAATTACATTAGAAATTGCCTATAAGTTCTAGCTTATGCACACTTATCATTCTTCACTTTCCACTCAACAACACACTCTCCCTCTCCTCTCAAGAAACTCACGGCCAAACACCCTCTTGCACCCATCAATTTTTCGAGCCTTGATCTTCACATTCCAAGTCCATTCAAGTGTTAAGGATCTCGTATTAGGAAGCTTGGTGCAAACAGAAGGCGAAGGACCTCTTTCTCTAGCTTTTATCCACCTCATTTGCGCTTAGATTCTTCCCTAGCCTCGAGCTAGTGGTATGTTACTTACAACACCTTCTTGAACTAATCTAGAGTGGTTAATATGATATGTAACGATTAAAACTCAGAATCTTGCAATTTGATGCATTAAAGTCTACTAAAAACATGAATAATGATGGTTAAAAGCTTACTAGTTGTGTAAATGTTGTAGTAATTGAAATTTGTGATTATTTAGACCCGATCTATGTTGTGGTAGCTCGGATCATCATTTAACCCGGGTTGGTCATGATCACGAATCAAGGTTGTTTTGAATGAAACAAGGGTTAAAAGGTGAAACTCTACCACACACGAATCATGAACTTGTGTAAAAGTGTTTTACTTGTGAAATAGTATTTAAAACTAGCAGATCTACGTATCTGCAGGTGGTATTTTCAAAGAACCACGCATCACAGAAATCATGTTTTCTAAAAACGGATCTTACACTTACAAGTATGATTTTTAGAACACACAAGTGTGTAAGCACTTGTGTAACACAAAAGTTTCGACAAAATAACAATTTTTGTAAAAATGACGATAAGTTGTAAAGACGGACTTTCTCTAAAAACGAGGTTTTTACAAGATCAAATTACTTTATATAAAGATCCGCTAAAAATGATGAGATTTACACTATAATTTTTGAAAAACTACAAGTTCATGCGATCTATGTGATTTACATACTTGTTAACTAGTTTGTTGTGATGAAAGTTGTTTTGATCAAATAAAGAAGTTGTTGAATTGATTTGTAAAAGAAAATGGTACGCTTGAAAGCGTGGCCACCTCCAGTTACAGAGGAAACTCTGGCGAAATTTTCCTAAAAACCTAACACTTAAAAATATTTTCACTATAAGTGTTAGAAATACTTTTTGACATGTTTTCGAAATATAAGTTTCGCCACGACTTTATTTACAAAATATAGGAGGTGGGATTTTCACAAAATTAAACGTGATAAATATATATTTAGTAAATATATTTTCACAACATTATTTGTCATTATTTTGTGAAGTATATAATATTATTTTTAGGGTAAAAATAATATTATCGAACGTTAACGGATCCAAAATAATACGAACGCTTTCACAATAAATATATAAGTTACATCGGTAATTATTATTACCACTCGATCGTTAAAACGTAACTTACGCATTTTACGGAAATATTTATGAGCGCGTATTTTGTCAACGTATTATTTTTGGGGAAAATTATGTGAAATGAAAATATAATATTTTTGAGAAAAATATTTATATTTTGGAATTGGAAAATAAATATATATTAAGTAAGACTTAATAATATATTTCGAGCACACATGTATTAATCCCCCATCATTGGGAAGGAAATAATTACCAAGTATGCACAGGATGTAAACACGAAATAGTTGTCTAACTATTTCCTAAAATGAAAACCATAAAGCTAAGGCACGGCCGTCCGTCTAATAGAGTTAGTACATGTAGGTCGCTGCTCAGCTGCTTGATTTGGAGTATACTTGGTAGAGACGCATCGACTGTGAGTTCATGTCCCCTTTTTCTCTTAACTGTTTTCAGTTTTCTAAACTGCGGGGGTGAAATACATGTTACTTTGATTACAAATACTTTATACATGGTATGGTTAGCGTAAGGAGGGTTATTATTTAGATCATGTGAATTGGGTAGGCGGAAACTTGAGGCCATTAATCCTCAAGGTAGGATCGAGGGACAGTAGCGGTAGATCTATCTGGGTGTAGCGAGCCCAACCCCTGAGCCCGCCTAATGGACCAGGTGGTGACTGTGTACCCATCGCAAATTCTGCTAGGTTTGAGTCTTCCTACTTGCACTTCACATATGTCAATGGCCTTGCAAACCATTGGTGATCTCTTTTTCCTTATTTGCTACATACCAGGATTTTTATACATACAAAGGTTTATTTACTCACTTACGCATGAACTCGCTCAACATTATTGTTGATTTTTCAACTTACATGTATTTCAGGGAATTAAAGGATCTGGCACGGTATGGCACGTTTTTCCCGCTGCACTAGTTACGAGGTCATCCAAGTTTAAGGGATGTGACTTTTTCCTGGACGAGTCACAGTTCTTAAACTGTGTTTATGTTATGTTGATGTTCGTGTCAGTTGAACATTGTTTATGTTGTTAGGATGTGTTTCCGTTGAAACAATGTTATGGTATTTTACTTTTCAAACTCAATTTAATGGATGATCTTGCATGGTTTTTAAATTCATATAGCTTGTTATGGTTAAGCTATGGTATTAAGAAGTCACACCAAATTAACCACGCTTCCGCAAAGCCAGGGTGTGACAGCTTGGTATCAGAGCTCTGATCATAGCGAACTAGGATTCCTTCTCGAGTCTAGACTATGATCACTAGGGCTCTCACGAAAACATTTTTACTGCATACCACTTAAGTCCAGATCCAAAACGTTTTTACAAACCAATGTTGAGCACATTTTATTTATTTATTATTAGGCTCAGTCTTGGAGGCTGAGGCTCGGCCTTGGAGACCGAGGCTCGATCTAAGAGATCGAGGTAGATGGCTAGTGAGGCTAGGATGAGTAGGCTCAGTCTTGGAGGCTGAGGCTCAGTCTTGGAGATCGAGGCTCGATCTAAGAGATCGAGGTAGATAGCTAGTTGGACTAGGGAGAATAGGCTCAGTCTTGGAGGCTGAGGCTCGGTCTTGGAGGCCGAGGCTCGATCTAAGAGGTCGAGGTAGAGGATAGAGCAGCCTTGGAGGCTGGGAGGAATTTGGCTAGTGGGACTAGGAGTGTCAGTCTTGGAGACTGGGAGGCTAGTGGGACTAGGAGAATTATTTGATTGCTTAATTGATGACTTATGTGATTATTTGATTGCATGATTGACTATTTGTGCACATTTGTGTTTATGTTGCAAACACATGGACTCGGCCGGCACTGGTGACTCAGACACCACGGGCCCTAGACCTATAGTATCAGATGACTTAGAGTCCTCAGAGCGTGAGGTTCACACATCCGACATTACTAGCACTGACGGGGACGACTTCCAGCCCTTCGCACTACCTGATGTCGCGGATGAGCCCGCTGATAGCCCTATCGCTGGGGATTCGCCGTTCGCGGTGATCCCTGCCCTTATACCTCTTGTCGCTTACCCTATTGTTGGTATGCCCCTGGACGTAGGCGCTGACGACGACGTCGACTTGTTGACGAGGACCCACTCAAGGATGACATGGAGGGCGAGGCCCTCATTGCTGCCGGTGATCTTCTACTCCTCACTGATGGCCCTCTTATTGGGGACCTACCGCTTGTAGAGACCCCTGCTTCCATACCTTTGGCCGTTTATCCTGCCTACGATATGCTTCTCGACGCTGACGCTGATGGCGATGTCGAACCGTTTGATGACGAGCCCCTAGAGGATGATGTTCAGGGCGAGGCCCTTCTAGCCGCTGGAGATCTTTTGTTGATCGCGGATGCTTCCGCAGAGGAGTTACTTGCTCACTCACCGGTCCTGGACTCCTTCGAGTCTGTGGCCGCCGCACCTTCACACACTCAGAGTGTGCAACACTTTTCTCACAAATCAGATCCTGGTAGGGCATCCGCTGTAGCCCCTGTCCCTAGCTTTGCTTTCGACCACGATGTTGAGAAGGATTCCGATCCTGCCATTCCCCAGGATTCGACCCAGATCAGGATATAGAGTTTATACCTATGGATCAGCCTATGGAGGATCCGGTCGACCCAATTGACCCAGTTGATCCCATCGACCCTGAGTTTGACTTTGAGATGGCCTTTGATGATTCCGAGCCTGCCATGGCCCCTGAGCAAGTAGTTGCTCCAGACCCCGTACTTGAGCATGACCATATTCATGCTGACGTACCCGCTGCTGATCCTCGATTAATGATGTAACTATCGATGATCATCCTATTCTTGCTCCACTGTTTGAGGATGAGCATGCTGTTGATGCCCATATTAATGCATTACTGATATGCCCACTAATCCTGTTATTGCCCCTTTTCCTGACCCTGTGCCTGTACAGTTCAATCATGCGCCTCTTGCAACCCAAGTTGATCCTCGATACGCGCACACCCGAAGTGGGTGGATAGTCGATGACAATGGTTACCTTTCGAGTTTCCTGTGACTCCTGTTTCAGCCCCTGTTTCAGTTCCTATGGATGCACTTTTTGTTCCCACACTCACCACTGATGCTCGCCACACCGTCACATGGCCCGGAGCCTGCACCCAAGCCAGTTACTACACCATTGGAGTCAGTTTGATGTTGCGCCCGCTGAACCTACACCTTTACGTGATCACGATCCTGTTTCTTTTTAGACTGCCAGACATTGCACCCCTTATAACTACCTGTATCAGGCAGACCCCCCCCCCTCATTTGTAAAGAGGTTCGTTTTCCCTTGTGAAGATCGACGCCCATTGCGCCATCATGCCTAACACTTCCCGTCAGGATATACCCGCGCCTCGTAGAGATGCTCCAGGCCGCACCGCTTGCTACACTCACCCCTACAACGTTTGATAAGCCGATTCGGTGGTCCCTATAAACGTACTATGCTAACTATAAACCCTCACCATTTCTCGCATTATGAAGAACACACACAAGATAAGTTGCTCCTGTAACATCAGCTACAGTTTAAGGATATGAGCCGCAAAATGTTGGAGCTTGAGCTGACACCACGATCGGCAACTTCTGATACAAAACATAACATAACCAAAAACAGGAGTTAAGCGTCTACATCACAAGACAGCATATTGTCTAAAAAGTTTCTGTGAAACACCACGTCCTCCACTCTGTTTTTCGCCAGCATGCATTGATCCGCCACATACCTCAAGGTTCCCTTTTGCGCACTTGACCGTTACTAGTACATCGTTCCCAGGATGCTGATTCTCGTTTCCTTACTATCAAGCAACAGATCAGCTAGTTACTTTAACGTATATCCTAGCTCGAGGAGGGATTCACGCATGACGACAGTTTATTTTTCTTTCCTCCTCCACCTCAGTAACCAGTATAGTTGGTTTCTGGATTATGCAAATTGCATTACGCTTGAGTAAATACACTAATGATAAGCCGGGATTTCGGAGGCTTTTGAATACCACTTCTGACTATGTAATTTTGATGCACTAATATACTTGCTGGACAAGGGTAGGGTGACCCTGTGTGCTTTCTGCTGTGATGCGACTTAAAAGACACTGTGATTGTGGCCGGAGGATAATAAAAGCCGATCATCTTTAAACACACGGCAATACCTATGACTAATGACTAACGAAAACTCCGCCGCTATGTCCCCACTAAGCACGCTGTTGATCTACGTATTTGTGCGATAACTATAATACTACATGCTTATTTGCTACCTTCCTATTTACAAGATGTACAATACATGAGATACTATGTGGCTGAATGTATAACGACTGCGTATATACGTATATGTACTACACCTAGGAGGTCTTATTCGTTGAATAGAGACTGACATGCTCGCGTTCATCACAAGACCTGACCTAACCGACCTTCTTCTAGGAAGATGTCGACTCAAGGGAACACCAATATCAACCACCCTCTACCTACAACAGAGGCGGAAATGCGAGAGCACCTCTTACAGGCCATCGCATGGTACGAGGCCCATCGCTCCGATTGCAGCAGAGGTACCTCAGGAAATAACCCCCCCCCCCCCAACGGCTGCACCTACAAGCAGTTCTTGGCCCACAGACCTCGAGAGTTCGACGGCACCGGGGGTGCCTTAGCCTTCGTGCGCTGGGTTGAAAAGACAGATTCTGTTTTACGATTGAGCAAATGTGACCCCGAACATCAAGTCAAGTACATAACTGGACTATTGTTGGATGAGGCTCTGTCATGGTGGAACCATCAAATTCGAACAATGGGCGAGACCGTTGCGTATGCTATGACGTGGGGCGAACTGAAGAGTCTGATGCGTGAAAGATATTGCTCGAGGGCAGAAGTCCAGAGATTGGAGACAGAACTGTGGAACTTGAAAATGGAAGGACCAAAGATAGCGGAGTATGTGCAGAGATTTAACGAATTATCACAAGTTGCCTTACTCCTGGGGACACCAGAGTTTAAAAGAATTGAACAGTTCATAAGGGGATTGGCACCCCAGATTCTAAGCCTGGTAACAGCATCAAAACCGTCAACGATCACCGAGGCTATCAACATAAGCATAGCACTCACAGAAGAAGCAGTTAGACGAGGAGAGTTTTCCACTGCGGAGGAGAAAAATGAGACTGCTATAAAGGCATCTGGGAATAACAAGAGGAAGCTCACAAATTTTAAGATGGTTACTCAGGTGAGTAACAAGAAGAAGGCCAAAAAGGGAAAGGATTACAAGGGTATCCTACCTAAGTGCGACAATTGTTTACGTTATCATGTCGGGCGATGCAAATATGGAAATTGTGGTAACTGTGGCAAGGTGGGACATGTCAAGGAGACTTGTTGGCAAAATGCTGAACATAGTAACGGGGACCAAGATGGTAGTGAGAATCACGAAGAAGACAACGACAATGACAATTGTCAAAGTAGAATGAGCGATAAACAAAAACGTACTCAAGGTTGTTTTAACTGCGGAAGCAAAAAGCATTTCAGAAAATATTGCACTAAAAACAATCGGGCACACGGATGAAAGCTCCCCACCGAAGCTAGGGAGACACGCCAGGGATTCAAGCATGGAAATCGGTACGTTCCATAGTACCCAACGTTATGTGTCTGTACTACTTGATACTGTAACAAATTGTACGATTCACACTTCTAGAGTTTGAGAGTATAATTGGTTTAAGTAGCAAGTGAGTAGTTATTCCAGTATCCATTAGAGCTAGCTTAGGGGAAGCTAGTGGAAGCCAATGCAGTAACTGGAATCGGCACAATAGAACCCGGAGGGCGTAAGTTTACGCTAGATCTAATGCCAGTTGAGTTTGGAAGCTTCAACGTGGTAAATGGAGGTATTAGTTGGCAAACGATCGAGCGGAGGTTGATATCCGCACCTCGAGGACGGATGAAGGAATGATTGTGACACATGAAGCAGGATACGCCACCACCGATCACGAATTACATATGGCACGAAAGTTGTTGTGGGAAGGATGTGTTGCTTTCTGGCTCATGTCGGGGACAAGGGAGCCGAAGAACTAAGACTTAACGATACCCCCGTGATCGGAGTATACCCTGAAGTCTTCCTCGAAGACTTGCCAGAGTAATCTCCTCGACGACAAGTCGAATTTTTGCATCAATCTGATTTCCAGGCCACGTGCCTGTAGCCCAAGGCACCTCGAGCGACTTATACCTTCGGAGTTGCAAGGATTGACAGTGCAACCTCAGTGGTTGATAGAGAAGGAAGATAACAGACCAAAACTTTTGTTTTGGATAACCGCAATTCTGCTCGCCAAAAGAAAGGACGAGTAACTTCCAAGTGATCAGGAGCCGAACGGGCTAACATACAAGAGTCGGTGGCTTTTGCTGAGGACTAATGAACTTCTTACACAACTGACTATGATGATCCAACTACCATTACACGACTGATCGACGACCGAACATCGTCAGCAGAGAAATTCAGGGAATATACCAGGATGAAAATTGTGGGACAATGATTGTGCTTAGACATAAACGAAATGTTGCCTCCTACACAATGTATAAGTCGGATCCACACGAGGTGCGGAATCCGGAGGAACTAGAGGCCTTACATCTAGGAACCATATCTGTCAACTCAATCAAATGTCACCAACTTGGCAAACCTGTCATTTCAAAAATCGGAAGTACTTAAATTTGCTTTCGTTGAAGTCTTTACTCTTACTTCTAACGAGTAGATATTGCGTTCCTGCTCCCCTCAAAGTAGTTGCATCACGTTGATTTCTTTCGCTGAGAGCGAACACATGTTTGTTTCGAATACTTGGTCGTTTCTTCAATATAGTAAACACACATTGCTCCATTTTCTTGGAAACTTATTTGCCACACATGCACCTTTTGCTACGCATGCGGTTCCATTTCGAATAAACGTTCCATTAAAGCTCCGATAAACACTGGTGTGATTCGAATGAGTTACATTCCTGTCATCGTTGACTCTTTTGTTATCAAGTCAACACATGTTCTCGATGTTGGTGCAGTCATCTGTCGTCTTCGTCTTAATATCGAGTCTCAGTCTCGTTGCGGATCTGGTCAGACATGACATCACATGTGACATCATCTTGATGACATCACATGTGATGTCATCACATGTCTAAACATCAAAAGCAAGTAAACGACAAAATATCAAAGGTTTAATATTGTGAATGGTGGCCATTTGTGTGTATTGATTGGACCAAATAAGGGTCCAATGAGACATCACCACTAGGAGGTCCAATGAGATGGTGAGTTTGAAAGGTCCAATCAAGAGTTCACAAGAAGGGTTCATGATAGTCAAACATTACGGATCGCTTTTATGGAAGTAGTTGGAATCGCTTATACGACAAATCTGTGGATCGCTTTTAAGGTTGTTGTTTGAATCGCCTTTATGTCAATGTATTTCGAGCGGTCCTAGAGTAGTATGTCAATGTATTTCGAGCGGTCCTAGAGTAGTATAAATAGGCTACTTTGTCATTTCATTTGTAACAGTTTTCAGATCTGTTACCGAGGTATTGCCGGTTTTTCCTTGTAATCGAAACGTTGTAAAATCAATATACAAGAGGATTAAAGTGTGATACAAGCTGTGTACGCATCCGTTTCCTTGTTTCCGCCTCTGAAACGGAGTTGAGCTCTTCCGAACGACTCGTTTAGGTCGAAATTCGATCCTACAATTGGTATCAGAGCCAAGGAGGAGGAGATCTCGCATATATAGCTCGTTTTCATCACTTTTTCTGCTTCTACACCTTTCTTTTTCGAAAAAATTGAATTTTTTACAGTCAGAATTGCGTCAAATTCACGTAGTGTGTGCGGAATCATGTTTTAACAAAACCTGGAAGTTTTCAGAACTTAAATCGGCCTAAAATTGGTTCAAAATAAGTTTTCGCTTACATTCAGTTCGTTCGTTGCTGACATCATCATGGTTCGCTCATAAAAAATATTCTGAACCGCTCATATGGTTTCATAAATTCTTGGTTCGCATTTTGAAACACTTGTGGTTCGCTTATTCGGTAAACGTTCTGGTTCGCGTATAAGACATTTCTGAACCGCTCTTAGTGACATTACTGAACCGCTCATATGGCATCACTATAAAACTTTCAGGACCGCTCATTGTGCCAAAGTCGTGGCTCGCTCATAAGACATCATGTGCTTCGCTTTTATGACAATAGTGTGCACCGCCCATTAATGACATAATCGTTTGTTTTAAAAAAAATTAAAGGCATCGTTACTGTCGCCCCACTACTGCCGCCCCTTTAACCTTAGAGGCCCAATCAACAGAGAGTTGGCTGCCCAATATGTCACTGTAAACCGCCCCATTGTGATAACAATCATTTATCGGCATTTTTATAAAATCATAGTTACACCCCACTATTGACTATAGTTGCCACCCACTAGTACTAAAAGGTGGTTATCAAAATTGTAAACACATGTTGCCGCCCAATAATGTTTCAACCATTTTCAAAACATTTTAAAAACACTTGCACCGCCCACTTATAACAATATAGTTCGGCCCTATTAGAAACAACCCACACCGCCAAAAAAGCCCAATTAACTGTTGCCGCCCCATTAAACCATTAGTAGCCCAATCAGTTGTTAAAGAAAAAATAAAATTACCGCCCCATTATAGTGTAGCCGCCCATTTGGTTTTATAGGTTCAATCAAAAATTTTGTAATCTTGTTCAACAGTTAACAGATTTAAAAAAAAAAAAAAAAATTTATATACAAGTTCCGAATCATCTCGACTAATTGATATTAGTCAAAACAGTTTGAAGTGTGTTCAGGTCACATGAAATAGTTTGAAAGGCCAAATTCGCTGGAAAGTCGGTTCTAGTTCGTACAGTTTGGAGTTCACAGTTGTCAAAGGTTCAACAGTCTGTTTGAAAGTCATATCAGTTCGTTAGTAGTGAATCTGGTCGTTTGAGTTTAATCTGAGTCAGCAGTTCACACAGTTTGTCAAATTTCAGTCCGCAAAGTGTGTCAACTTTCAGTTCGCACAGAAAATTCATCAGTTCGAGTATCATTTCGGTTCTATTAATTGATAAATCTTTAAACTAATTGTGTTTCTTGTTTGTGTGCATTCAGGTATTTCCCGAAGCATCATCTGCGCTTTGAAACATGGCTGAAGAGTTCTACAATGCGTTCGCGACACCCGTTGCCCCTGTAACTCCTGCTGAAGCGTTGTATAATGAGAATGAGACGGGCACTCATCAAAAACCACCGAAACTCATGTACATTGAAGATTTTCAGGGATGGAGAAATCGATTTGAGAATTGGGTTCAAGCCTACAGATTCGATGCTTGGTGTTCACTGATAAAAGACTATGAGAAACCAAAGAATGAGCGTGGATTAGTAAAGGGTTTCGATGATTTTACTGAAGCTGATAAGTTGAAGTACACTAGTGAGAAGATGATGATCAGCATCCTTCAGCAAGCAGTTTAAGAAGATATCTTCGTCTTACTTCAACATAACGGAACAGCTAAATCCATTTGGGAAGCGTTGATTCAGAAATTCAGAGGGAGTGCTGATATGATCAAAAACTAGAAGGCATTATTGAAGAAATCGTTTGACATGTTTACTGCATTTGATCATGAAACAACCAAGCAGACTATTGATAGATACTGTCATTTGGTGTTGGAAATGGGTAGGTTGAATATAGTGAAAGATGATGATGAGTGGGTTGATAAATTAGCAGAGGCGTTACCACAGCATAAGTGGGGAACGTATTTGATGGTTGTGAAACTTATGAGAAAGTCCGAGAACATGAATTTGGCTCAGTTTATTCAGAAAATCGAAGAGCAGGAGCTGGATATTCAAAAGACAGCTATCATGACAAATCCAAATGCAAAGCAAGATGTCAGTCTATATTATCGGGGAAACAAGTTTGAGACCACTCCCAATCTTAGTCCAAAGATTAGTACTGCATTCAGTGCTGATGATTCTGCCAGTCCTCATGCAAGTACTACAACTCAGAGTGGTGGATCTATTTCATCAATTTCAAGCTTTGATCCTAACATCAACACACCTAGTCCTCAAAAGCAAAATTCTACAAATTTGCAATGCAATGTGACACTGAACATCCAGAATGGTCAAAGTCTTTCTCCTGAAGTGGCAAAGCAACACATGGCATGTCTTGTCGCTATGTTAGAATCGTATGAAAGTTTGATTGCAGGTAAAATTGGCAATCCGATGCTCACAAAAGAAGACTACGACCAAATCGATGCAGAAGAGCTTGAGTTGATGGATGTGAAGTGGTGCTTGGCCAGTGCATGTAGGAGAGCTGAAAAATTTCAACAGATTACGGGCAGAGACGAGTTTCGAGGAATAGCTACTTCTCCACTTGGTTTTGACAAGTCAAAGGTTACCTGTTTCCGATGTAAAGGAAAAGGTCACTTTAAACGGGAATGTAAGAACCAAGAGTCAACTGGTAGCCAAGAAAAGAGCAATTATTATCAGAAATCGATCTTTCATCAAATCGATCAAAAACCTCAACAAAAGGAACCGCAAACTGCTCATGGGAGAATGATTGAAGAAGCCAATAGGAAAGCTTATTATGGGATAATTGATCAAAATGATGAGGTTGTAGCACAGGGATTTAGTTGGGACAAGTATATACCTAGTAAAACTAAAGCTGATGTGGCACTTGTTACCAGGATTCTGGATCAAAGTGAGGATTGTCAGAAAAGGATTCCTATATTTCCAGATCTTGGAAGTGATGTTGATACGGATGATGAGGAAGAGTATCTTAACAAATGTAGAAAAAGCATTGATCCTGACAGTTTTAATTTTTTCTATGCAGATAAAGTTGAGATGCTGAATCAGAAGAAGATTGCTCGATTGCAGAGAGAGCTAGAGGCTGCAAAGCTACTCGCTGTTGAAAAATCGAAGACTGAAGCTGTAGTAGCAAAAGATGAAGCAACTGCTGAGAATGCACCAGAAAAGATTGTTGAAATAGAGAAAGTGATTGAGAAAATTGTCGAAGTCGAGAAACTCGTGGAAGTTGAGAAAATTGTTGAAAAGATAGTCGAAGTAGAAAAGATTGTCGAAATAGAAAAGATTGTCGAAGTCGAGAAAATTGTAGAAGTTGAGAAGACTGTGGAAGTCGAAAAGATAGTTGAAAAGGTAATTGAAGTTGCTAAGCCTTGCGAGAAATGTTCCGAATCTTGCAAAGAATGTGATGAGAAAGACAAAAAGTTTGCTGAGTTGGAGAAATTGAAGGAAGATTTACTGTCAGATGTGAAGTACGTTAAAGAGTCATACGACGTATTGAACAGGACAGTTGACAGTTTGAAAAGAGCAAATGCAGAATTTGAAAAATCAAATGACAAGATGAGTGCTACTTTAATGACAAAGCAAAGTGTCATTAATGATTATATCGAAGATTGTGCTAACTTGAAGAAGGAGTTGGAACTTGAGAAGATCGAGAGTGAAAGGATCAACCGATTACTTTTGAGTTATACTACTTGTGATTATCTGATTGATCGTGTTTATCCTACTGTTGCAGGTCTTGAAGCGTTCAAGAAGAAAGAAAAAGAAGAAGATACTGGTAAGAAACCAAGTGTCAAGTATAACAGATGTCCGCCTCCTATCTTTGAGAGTTATTCTCCCAGGAAACCAAACGAGGAACAAGTAGACAAGGCTCTAAACATCAAATTAAAGTCTGAAATCACTGATGAATTACCAGACAATATTGATGTTACATTCACAGCGTCTAACACTGATCATGAGTCCGAGTTAGTTAAGAGAGTTGTCGATCAGGTGTTGGATACGGATGAAGAGTCAAAACAGGAGTTTAAGTCTGAAAGTTCGAGTTTGTCAGAAAAGAGTCCGAGTTCACCGGTTAACAGGGTTTACAATAAAGAATTCCTGTTATCAAAATCTAATTTGAATGACGAATCAATCAAAGTAGTATATACTTTGAATGATTCAGACAAATTATATTCTGATGAGGAATTTCCATTAAGAAGTGTCAAAACTGAAATGATAAAACAGGTTTTCAAATTAACAGAAATTAATATTTCTGAAATAAAAGATGTAAATTTTATTGAAAAACCTAAAAAGTACACTTCAAGAGTTCAACAGAGATTGAACAAGAAAAAGGGTTATGATTATGGTTCAGGTTATCGAAAGAAACCAAACCATAATGGTAATCTCAAAAAGAAAGGTCTTGGTTTCAATTCTTCAGAAAATTATAAAAATCAGAAAACTTATAAACCAAAAACAAACTTTGTTTCAGGTGGGAGTTCTGAAGATGAGCAGAAGAAACCGTTCTGGAAGCAGTCGAATCAAGAGTTTCTTGCTGAAGTGAGGAAGAATGTGAGAAAATCTGCTCAGAGAGTTGACAGACGAACCTGTTTCAAATGCCAAGAAGTTGGACACATAGCATGGAATTGCCCCAAGACCAACTACCAAAAACAGGGAGTTTCTTCTAACTCTGTTTTGAGAAAAACTTGTGTTGATAAGAAAGAACAACCTGTGAAAAATGTTAAAAAGTTTGAAAATTCTACTTCTGAGGAAGGAGAAAGTTCAAAATGTTTTTACAAAAGAAAAGGTGATATGAACAAGCAAAAGTGGGTTGTTAAATCTGAGGGTAATTCTGACAATGAATCTGATTCCATAAAATCAGAGGAGTCATGTGTTGAGAAAAAGATTGATAATTCCGTTCCAGTGGTGAACGATGAGAATTTTCCGAAATTGTCAAAGGAAAATTTGATGAAGAAAGTTGGAAAGGTAGAGATTTCAAATCAATTCTTCGCTGATAAAGGAGAATTTGATGTTGATAAGGCTTTCAATGGGAAAGTCAAACACATTTTTGGAAAGATGGTTGATAAGAAGGTAAAGGGTGCTAAAGAGTTTTATAAATCAAAATGTTGGTGGGACAGATGTGTTCCAAAGTCACCCAAGGCTGGTGAGGCTTGGGTGGACATTATGTTTGAGTAAAACACCGGACTTGCCGGAGATCCCAAGTTGGTAATCGTGGATCAGGAATCGGCATCTTTCTAGTGTTTGAAAAGTTTGTTTGAAAGATTTTGAATAGTGTTTGAATGTTTACAGGTGAGAGGACTACGACGGAGCTTCCAGGTTGGTAAGTGCGAAGCAGGAATCGGCATCCTGATTGGTAAAATGGTGATGTAGACGTAACATTCCTACAAGTGGTATTGTGTGCTTTTACAAGTGGTTATTTTTGCAATTGGTTTAGAGATTGCTTGATTGCAAATGGTAAATCAGGGACATTAAGTTGTACTTGATTTACTACATATGGGTAAAAGATAGACAAGATGATGAACCACATCCCCGAACTTAGTATTGATATACCTACAAGTGGTAAAATCAACCAAACTTATTTTCCGGAAAAATCATTTTGATTAAAACAAACTTAAGTGTTTTGAAATCTAAATGAGAAAATAGTTTGTTGATAGGGGGAGTTCTGATTGTTTATGCCAAAGTTAATGGCGAATTGATGCGATTTGATATCGGTTGTCATGTTTCTGTATAGTTTGTTTTCAATTTTCGTTAATGTGTTTGCATTTTAGGGGGAGTAGAAAATTTCTGAAAATCCAAAAACATTAGAAAATTTGAAAAAGACAAAAACATGATAAAATCCAAAAATGAGTTTGTTGTGAAAAAGAGGAAATGATAGTACATCAGCGGACTATCACAACATGCTAAAGAATTGGAAAGATTAAAAGTGTTAAACAATCTTACTGTGGATATGTCAGTAGATTTTTGCACATTTAATAAACTGTGACGAGATATAAACCTAAATTTCAAACTTGCTTGTTCGGTGGGTTAACACAAACTTGGATATATAGGTAACCCCTGAAATCTTGTTTGAAAGGTCCCTTGTTCTGAGATACTAGGTCTTTATGCTCAGTGATATCTGGGGTATTATCCCGGGACTTCTGCTGTATGGAAGTACTGACCTAGTCCCCGGATAATACTTTCTGCAAATGCTTGAAAAAGTGCCGCCCTCAGCAAATCGATGAAACAATAAAATTGATAGTCATTGCTGTTGTAAAAAAGATCCTCTAAAGGGGACCCACCAAAAGTCGAGCCGTCATCTCTCTGCTGAACGGAAGTTCTGAACTGAGCTCTCACGGTTTCGCATCTAACCCCTTACAGATATCAGCTGTGGTATACTCACCTGTAAGACTGAATATTGGGATCTGGATACGGGAGTATATTCAAGTAGTGGGACACACGGATAAGTTTTAGTTTCTAAGTCATTAATATCGTATCTCGGATCAGTTGAACTTTGTGTGAAAATTTAAATGGACCAGTATACTGACAATCTAGGTAAATTGTTTAGAACTTAAAATGAAATCAAAGCTTAACGGTGTTGGTGATTTGTCTCATAAGCTGATATGATCCTCTTACACGAACTCTCAAAAATAATGTTTGTAAATATTTCTGTACTGCATTTTATTTCTCTTATGTCAAAAATCCAAAAAGATTTTCATTGTGTTTTAGCATAAATTTTTGAAAAATCCAAAAAGATTTTCGACAACTGGTATTGAAAAGTTGATGTTCAAAATTCCGGGTGCTAAACATGATGAACAAATGGTTTGGGAGAGTGTGTTGGTTTTTGAAAATACAAAAATGATATATATCTTCAAGTGTTTTTTCAAATTGTAAAATCAATTTTTTATTGTGTACTGTCTGCAAATGATTCATTAGATCTTTACATGTTATCATCGGAAGATTTATTTTTGGGTAGAGGATGTGCAGGTTTTGAAGTGATAAAGAACCAGGTTCCGGTACCTGAAGATCTTGTGATTACAACATGCCAGACTGCGATCCCAGCTTATCGAAAGGGGGAGTCTGAAGACATCCAAGTAAAGATTGTGTGTGAAGAGTCTGTTGATGATGATGAGAAGAGAAGAATAAGAGTTGAGGATGCTTGCACTGTAAGAAAGACTGAAGTCGTTGAAGACTCGACGCTTAAGACTCGTCAACATCTGAGGGGGAGTCTGTTGGTGCAGTCATCTGTCGTCTTCGTCTTAATATCGAGTCTCAGTCTCGTTGCGGATCTGGTCAGACATGACATCACATGTGACATCATCTTGATGACATCACATGTGATGTCATCACATGTCTAAACATCAAAAGCAAGTAAACGACAAAATATCAAAGGTTTAATATTGTGAATGGTGGCCATTTGTGTTGATTGGACCAAATAAGGGTCCAATGAGACATCACCACTAGGAGGTCCAATGAGATGGTGAGTTTGAAAGGTCCAATCAAGAGTTCACAAGAAGGGTTCATGATAGTCAAACATTACGGATCGCTTTTATGGAAGTAGTTGGAATCGCTTATACGACAAATCTGTGGATCGCTTTTAAGGTTGTTGTTTGAATCGCCTTTATGTCAATGTATTTCGAGCGGTCCTAGAGTAGTATAAATAGGCTACTTTGTCATTTCATTTGTAACAGTTTTCAGATCTGGTACCGAGGTATTGCCGGTTTTTCCTTGTAATCGAAACGTTGTAAAATCAATATACAAGAGGATTAAAGTGTGATACAAGCTGTGTACGCATCCGTTTCCTTGTTTCCGCCTCTGAAACGGAGTTGAGCTCTTCCGAACGACTCGTTTAGGTCGAAATTCGATCCTACACTCGAAACCGTTTTCCTTCAAGTTACATGTTTACTACCCTGCCAAGATTCCCTTGTTGATACATACGTTTATTGTCGAGTTACGTTGAAACCAAGTTCAATTGCTTGAACTTATCCAGTTCATATATTTGATTTAAGGCACCATATGATGTATTGAGAGCATCATATTCTAATACTCTGGCAAAGATTCTTTTGTTTCGAAAAATCGTAGTAGATTTGGTTGGTCTACGACTCCACTAAAACGCTTGATCTATTTCGATACCTTGCGGTGATATTTTCACAAAATTGAAGCTTGCGCTAATTTGGTTACTCACTTCGTATACGAATTCAATTCCCTATGAAGTTGTTAACAATCCATTTGCGATCTTCACAATCAAAGCGGCCTCAACACTATTGTGTGGATATATTCGTTCCATAAGCACAATGTACCTCCTAACGATTCCTTCGTTGTCAATCAAATGCCTTGCAATGCTTATTACATTTCATCTTCGATTGGAAACAATGGTTCTTTGATATTCCGTAATTAATTGGAAACTCTGTAACATGGCATAAGTCAAGTCTTCATATTGTTTCGGTGCACCTTCATCTGATCTCAAACACGGTGAACTTGTTCAATCACCACTATTATGAAATTATGTCATTGCGACACCTGGTGGTGTCATTACAAACTTGTAGCTTATGCTAATCATGGACAACCGTTCCACGCAAAATACATAAACTTTTGTTGACTTGTCATTACATATTCCTGATGCAACTACAAATCAAAGCAAGAATACACCAGATTCGTTTGTATTCATTCGGTGTATTCTCGCCAATCAAAATATTCAACGCACTGAACCTTGCCACTCGGCTACTTGGGAGTTGACAGATCACTTTCACCATTTCATTGGAGTTGAAAATTTCCGAATTTATATAGAGGGTGCTATGTTTCGTGAAAACTCGCCGGGATACTGCAACCGGACATGGAGGATCTTATTAGCTGAAACTCCTCTCTTGTGGACCCCCCAGCTAGCTGGAATGCATTAGGCTATACGTAAAGTTCGTTTTGTACTTCTAACATCAACTGCTAAGAACACCCACCTTCTTAACACAAGGGTGCGAATTGTTAAATATTCTTGGAACCACCAAGTGTGAGTAAGCTTTGATGCGGTTTGATGTCTAACTACCTCGATGTTATACTTGTGTGACGTGACCAAAAGGAGTTAAGGTAGTACGAATTTCGAGGACGAAATTTCTTTAACGGGGGGAGAATGTGACAACCCTCACTAAACCAGGTTTCCGTACGACTTAATTAATATTTGATTTCTGCTTAATTACTGTGCTTACTTGAAATTATGGATAGACTGCTACTTGAATGCTGATACATGTACATACTTGCATCATACTCTATTTACTGCCACTACATTATCTACAAGCTGAACCTTAGTGACAAACATGATGCACAAAAGCACAGTAGCACTATGAACGGATAACCTATTGAACGTGCTGTCATAGCCAGCACCAGGCAGATACTGCCTCTGAAGCCTGTATGAGCCCGAGATATTTTACTACACTAGTAGTGAGTGTAGGGATACAAGGGTTGTAGAACTGCGTCTCTAGGAATAAGTTACAATGACAGGATGTGCCTAAAACGTACTCTAAGTACAAAATTCAGCACTTTAATTAACAATCCAGCTTTTAGCTAACTAATAAAGTGCCAAAACATGAGAAAAATATTACTAGACACTTTCCAAAGTGTGGGGAATAAGTTGTGTCACTAAAAATAATAATAACGACACTTTAAAGCTTTGTTAAGCGCTTTAACGGATTACTATCCAACCGAACAATCGGACTTTACCCGGAAAATGAAAATATTGCCATTAACATTATTTATCTTTTTTCTGAGCCAGTTAGGGCCCTTGAATACCCTAACACCCACTATAATGCTCAACACACAACTAACGGGGTTAATCACTTAACTAACTTAACTTAACCTAACTATAAACTAACTAGATGGTTGATTTGGAACCGGATACCCCCCCCCCTAACCAAACCGTCCCCAAGAGGGGAACACCCTTGTACCATTTTTGATTAAAATAACCTAGTATGCCTAATATCTAAGGGACATGGAGACCTTTGGTTAATTACATTAGAAATTGCCTATAAGTTCTAGCTTATGCACACTTATCATTCTTCACTTTCCACTCAACAACACACTCTCCCTCTCCTCTCAAGAAACTCACGGCCAAACACCCTCTTGCACCCATCAATTTTTCGAGCCTTGATCTTCACATTCCAAGTCCATTCAAGTGTTAAGGATCTCGTATTAGGAAGCTTGGTGCAAACAGAAGGCGAAGGACCTCTTTCTCTAGCTTTTATCCACCTCATTTGCGCTTAGATTCTTCCCTAGCCTCGAGCTAGTGGTATGTTACTTACAACACCTTCTTGAACTAATCTAGAGTGGTTAAAATGATATGTAACGATTAAAACTCGGAATCTTGCAATTTGATGCATTAAAGTCTACTAAAAACATGAATAATGATGGTTAAAAGCTTACTAGTTGTGTAAATGTTGTAGTAATTGAAATTTGTGATTATTTAGACCCGATCTATGTTGTGGTAGCTCGGATCATCATTTAACCCGGGTTGGTCATGATCACGAATCATGACATAAGGTTGTTTTGAACGAAACAAGGGTTAAAAGGTGAAACTCTACCACACACGAATCATGAACTTGTGTAAAAGTGTTTTACTTGTGAAATAGTATTTAAAACTAGCAGATCTACGTATCTGCAGGTGGTATTTTCAAAGAACCACGCATCACAGAAATCATGTTTTCTAAAAACGGATCTTACACTTACAAGTATGATTTTTAGAACACACAAGTGTGTAAGCACTTGTGTAACACAAAAGTTTCGACAAAATAACAATTTTTGTAAAAATGACGATAAGTTGTAAAGACGGACTTTCTCTAAAAACGAGGTTTTTACAAGATCAAATTACTTTATATAAAGATCCGCTAAAAATGATGAGATTTACACTATAATTTTTGAAAAACTACAAGTTCATGCGATCTATGTGATTTACATACTTGTTAACTAGTTTGTTGTGATGAAAGTTGTTTTGATCAAATAAAGAAGTTGTTGAATTGATTTGTAAAAGAAAATGATACGCTTGAAAGCGTGGCCACCTCCAGTTACAGAGGAAACTCTGGCAAAATTTTCCTAAAAACCTAACACTTAAAAAATATTTTCACTATAAGTGTTAGAAATAGTTTTTGACATGTTTTCGAAATATAAGTTTCGCCACGACTTTATTTACAAAATATAGGAGGTGGGATTTTCACAAAATTAAACGTGATAAATATATATTTAGTAAATATATTTTCACAACATTATTTGTCATTATTTTGTGAAGTATATAATATTATTTTTAGGGTAAAAATAATATTATCGAACGTTAACGGATCCAAAATAATACCAACGCTTTCACAATAAATATATAAGTTACATCGGTAATTATTATTACCACTCGATCGTTAAAACGTAACTTACGCATTTTACGGAAATATTTATGAGCGCGTATTTTGTCAACGTATTATTTTTGGGGAAAAATTATGTGAAATGAAAATATAATATTTTTGAGAAAAATATTTATATTTTGGAATTGGAAAATAAATATACATTAAGTAAGACTTAATAATATATTTCGAGCACACATGTATTAATCCCCCATCATTGGGAAGGAAATAATTACCAAGTATGCACAGGATGTAAACACGAAATAGTTGTCTAACTATTTCCTAAAATGAAAACCATAAAGCTAAGGCACGGCCGTCCGTCTAATAGAGTTAGTACATGTAGGTCGCTGCTCAGCTGCTTGATTTGGAGTATACTTGGTAGAGACGCACCGACTGTGAGTTCATATCCCCCTTTTCTCTTAACTGTTTTCAGTTTTCTAAACTGCGGGGGTGAAATACATGTTACTTTGATTACGAATACTTTATACATGGTATGGTTAGCGTAAGGAGGGTTATTATTTAGATCATGTGAATTGGGTAGGTGGAAACTTGAGGCCATTAATCCTCAAGGTAGGACCGAGGGACAGTAACGGTAGATCTATCTGGGTGTAGCGAGCCCAACCCCTGAGCCCGCCTAATGGACCAGGTGGTGACTGCGTACCCATCGCAAATTCTGCTAGGTTTGAGTCTTCCTACTTGCACTTCACATATGTCAATGGCCTTGCAAACCATTGGTGATCTCTTTTTCCTTATTTGCTACATACCAGGATTTTTATACATACAAAGGTTTATTTACTCACTTACGCATGAACTCGCTCAACATTATTGTTGATTTTTCAACTTACATGTATTTCAGGGAATTAAAGGATCTGGCACGGTATGGCACGTTTTTCCCGCTGCACTAGTTACGAGGTCATCCAAGTTTAAGGGATGTGACTTTTTCCTGGACGAGTCACAGTTCTTAAACTGTGTTTATGTCATGTTGATGTTCGTGTCAGTTGAACATTGTTTATGTTGTTAGGATGTGTTTCCGTTGAAACAATGTTATGGTATTTTACTTTTCAAACTCAATTTAATGGATGATCTTGCATGGTTTTTAAATTCATATAGCTTGTTATGGTTAAGCTATGGTATTAAGAAGTCACACCAAATTAACCACGCTTCCGCAAAGCCAGGGTGTGACAGTGACAGGGCGCATTTGGGTTCCACTCTATGGAGATCTACGTGAACTTGTGATGGACGAAGCCCATAAGTCCCGTTAATCAGTACATCCTGGTTTGGATAAGATGTACCACGACTTAAGGACTACATATTGGTGGCCTGGCATGAAAGCCCACATAGCAACATATGTCAGCAAATGTTTGACTTGCGCAAGAGTCAAGACTGAGTATCAGAAACCAGCAGGCCTACTCCAACAACCAGAGATCCCGAAATGGAAATGGGAGCAAATCTCCATGGATTTCGTTACTGGCCTACCTAGATCTCAGCGCAGAAACGACACTATCTGGGTGATAGTAGACCAATTAACTAAATCTGCACACTTTTTGGCTATTAAAGAAACAGACAAGTTTTCTACCTTGGCAGACGTTTACTTAAAGGAAGTGGTTTCGAGGCACGGGGTGCCAACCTCCATTATTTCCGATCGAGACGCCCGTTTTACTTCTGAGTTGTGGCAAGCTATGCACAAATCCTTTGGCTCACGTTTGGACATGAGCACCGCTTATCATCCACAAACGGATGGGCAGTCGGAACGCACCATCCAAACCATGGAAGACATGCTTAGGGCATGTGTGATCGATTTTGGCAAGAATTGGGAGAAGCATCTATCGCTAGTGGAATTCTCCTACAATAACACCTACCACACCAGCATTCAGGCAGCACCCTTTGAGGCATTCTACGGTCGTAAATGGCGATCACCTATTTGCTTGGCGGAAGTTGGTGACAGCCAGGTCGCAGGACCAGAATTGGTGGTAGACACAACGGAAAGGATCACCCAGATCAGACACGCATGGCGACGGCTCGTGACCGTCAGAAAAGTTACACTGATAAGCGTAGGAAACCGCTAGAATTCCAGGTCGGGGACCGGGTTCTACTTAAAGTCTCACCCTGGAAGGGCGTGGTTCGTTTTGGTAAACGGGGCAAGCTGAATCCGCGATATGTTGGACCATTCGAAATTATCGAGAGGATCGGTAAGGATGCTTATAGGTTGAACCTGCCAGAAGAGCTGAGCGCGGTGCACAACGTCTTCCACGTGTCTAATCTGAAGAAATGTCTGTCAGATGAAACACTCATAATCCCTTTCAAGGAACTCACTTTCGACGAGCAGCTACACTTCATTGAGGAACCAATTGAGATCACGGATCGAGAGATCAAAACCCTCAAACATAGCCAGATACCTCTCGTGCGAGTTTGTTGGAACTCGCGACGTGGCCCAGATTTTACCTGGGCATCGGAAAACAAGATGAAGCGCAAGTACCCCCAGTTGTTCCCAAACGAAACTCCCAGCACTGAAGCTATAATAGAATTTCGGGACGAAATTCCAAGCTAACGGGGGAATGATGTGACACCCCGTTGAAACGTTCTCACTAGCTTGTCAGTGGCTGCCTTAACTTTCGGGACGAAAGTTCTTAAAACTTGGGGATAACGTGACACTCTAGGTTTTCCCCGAATAACCCTCTTGTATTAACAGTGTGTACGTATGAATTATTAAATGAAAGATGTGAATTATCTTGATGTGCTAGGTGTTGATAATGTGTATGTAATAAATCTATATATGTGTGTGTATAAGTCGTAGCGAACCGAGACCACGACTCGAGACCACCCGGTCTCGAGTGAACAGTAAAACAGTGGGCCGGTTGGGCCATGGACCTCCTTTAGTCCACTCGGAACCCATTAGGGAGCACCACATGATATAAAAACCCATGCCATCATCCACATTTCCCCTTACACTCACTCCCACACTCTCCTACACACTCTCCTTCTCTCTCACTAAAACCCTAGCAACATCCTTCTTCTCTCTCTCTCTCTTGGATCAAACCGGCTTAAAGATCATCACTCGGGAACTACCTTCACCGATCCTCCGCACACTCCCCATATCTAGCCGGTTAGTGCCCTATAATGTGTTTAATCCTTGATGAGTTAGAATACATAATAATACCACATTGTTGATCAAATGAATTAATTAATGGATGTTTGTTTTGAATGGTTAAATAAGGAATGAGATGTGAACTATTGTGCTTTGAATAAGAAATAATTGATGAAGCTTATGACTATCCGATTCATGTTAGATAAAATAGGACAAATATTGTGTTTAATGATGGTCACAAGATTGTCTTGATATTTAAGATATATGTCACATGATTCTTGTCCATAAATCTCGGATTATATGTTATAGTATTGAGGATCTATGCACATGCTTTGGATGTAAAGATGAATGATAAAACCCTAGTGATGAACTATAGGAATATGATATGAATGAGTGTTGAATAATTTGAATATATGATGAACAACATTAATATGAGTTGAAGGTGCCTTGAATATTTGAAAAACTTGTTGTTTGATCCATTTTGGTTACTTGTTAGACAAAGAAACATGTTTATGCATTTTCATTGGATAGTACATAAAATCATGATCATAAAATTCTATTGGTTAGTACAAGTTTCGCAGTTGTACCAGAATCAGCAGGCGAGCGAGTCGAGACCTCTGGTTTCGACTCGAGACCGTTAAGTTGCTAATCGAGACCGCGGTGATTGTGACTCAAGACCACATAGTGACAACTCGAGACTGAACTCGTGATCTCCAAGGCTGCCACTCATTTTAAACACCACTCGAGAACGGAGGTTGCGACTCGAGACCAGCCCTCCACAACTCGAGACCCCTTGGTTGCGACTCGAGACCGCATGATCTCGAGTCGAGACCCATTGTTTAAATCGGGCAGCTTGTCTTGGTTTTTGGGCCACAACGTGTTTTTGTTTTGGGCTGACTGTTGACTGGACTATGTGTTAGTTGTTACTGTTTGACTGTTTCAATGATAGAGCAGGCCCAATAACTCAACATGTAACTGTATGTATGCTATGTGTTAGCTATGTGCAAAAATATACGTGATCTTCTTGTACCCAAACCTGACCTATACTGGTAACCATGTTAGGACGTGGTGACCAACGTACTTGACCAAGTAAACAGTCTGCCGAGCAACCCAAGGTGAGTTCACACACTAAAAGCATGCGTCCCGGGGGGGGGACACGGACAAACTGACATCTTTAGGAATAATACTTCCAAACTAATACTTCCGGGGGAAAATACGAATGAGTGCTTTTAATTCACTATCTCCGGGGGAGATACGTTTGGATATTATTTATAAATCACAACTAGCAAAACTAAACGAAACTCTATCACATTAAGTCCTTGCTTACAGTACCGATTAATCGCCGGGGGCGAACGGGTTATTAGTTGATAGCGCTATTAGGTTTGACAACCTCACACCGTGACCGGGGGGATCGGGCGTGAACTAGTAGACCTTGCATCTTGGTCAATGATGATAGACATTGACTCGGGGCACAACAACTTTACGTCAACAGTTTCGGTATCGACAGTTTAGTGAGCTTACAGATGGGGTAGCTCCCCATAACGTGATTATAAATGCTTTATCTAAACAACTTACGTTTTCAAAAACTAAAACTTGACACCTCGTGAACTCGCCAACATTATGTTGATACCCTACTGCATGCTTTGCAGGTACCCAGTGACTCAGGAGCTTGTAGCTTGTGGATGTGTAGTGGTCGTGTAACCCATGTGTTGGGTTCTAAATAAACTTGAACTATGAACTTTGTTTTAAACTATTTTGTCTATGCTTCCGCTACTTACCTAAACTACTATTTGAATCTAAAACTTTTGAGCTTTGGTTATGATATTTGCTAACCCTGTGGTTGGTGAATACTACTTATGTTATTAATTAAATTGCTCAGTACAATTGGTGGCTGGATCCTGGTCAGTGACGCCCCCTGGCGGTGGCACTCCGCACGTGGATTTTGGGGGTGTGGCAATTTGTTTGATGGTCGAAGAGGCACAGATGTCACAAGTAGGATATCAAATATATGTGTGGTTCATGCTTTATGACCAAACTATGCACCGCATGGGCATTTTGGTCATTTCACACATAGTTTTAGGGACTTATTTGGGATTCTGAGTTCATGACTTATAGATACTGTAAAAATATTAAAAATGGCTTATAAAATCAATAGGTAACAAGTCTTGGGTGCTAAGTATGGTTTAAAACCATACTATGCACCTAATTAGCGTAAAAGTCGGTAAATGACGATAATTTTGACGTTTATGTAATTTTGATGTCATGACCAGCCTTGAATAGTCAAAATATTTTATTTTTTTATAACATATCAGTAACAAAAAGGTTTTACATGTTTATTATATTTAAAATCTATTTTAAATGCAAAAAGGGTATTATCGTCATTTAATATATAGCTTTGTACAAGAACTTGAAGTTAAAGTCAGTATATAATCTGATTTAACATCCCAATAATTCCTAAATATGATATCACAATAGTAGGTAATGGATTTTATGTCAAAATTATGTTTAAAACTTAATTTGCATGAAAAAGGGCATTTTAGTCCTTATAAAAGCATGTTTTACGATTAAGTATATAACTTCAGTTTATGACCATAGTGTTAATGTTAAAATATGCTAAGCATATTTACAAATTAGTACATATCTCATTTGCATGCTCGTTTGTAATTAAAACCTTATTTTTACACAAAGGGCATATTAGTCAAAATTAAGCATAATAACGGAATTAAGTAAACGAACTCAGATTACTATGTGACCATGTAACATACCTCAGAGGGTTATACTAGAACATAATATGGTCACAAAGGAACCTTAATACATCAAGAATTATGCTAATTCGGGTCAGAACTGAAAGTCAAAGCAAAAGTCAAGCTTTTGCGACTTTCAGTTGCGAACCGACCTTAAACCTAGAATTGTCGGGTTGAACATGTTTATACATGTTCTGATAATATTTACCAAGTTATTAAAATGATAAAACACATTTTATAACCTCTACATTATCAGATTTGAATTATTTTAAAAATTGGCCCGTTTGACTTTTTATTTTAATAACTTTGACCCGACAATTGGCCAAGTAAACGTGGTAATTAGGAGGTGCCCTTTTGAGGATTAACACCTACCTGATTACGATCACGTATCCATATTCGACTCGAACAATGGCTAGACCATTAAGGTCTAAACCGAAAGTCAAATCCTTTTAGCGAAAACTTTGACTTTTGGCTATTAAAAGCTTAAAAACCGAAAAGCAGAGGCTAGGGACACTTACAACAGGTCCTAGCTCGAAGATTAAACTTAGGGGAGTCTCCTTTATGATCAGGAATCTCCAAGAATGCCAAAGCAAGTGAGAAAGATGAGAAAATGAGAGGTGCAAGGATAAATGGCAACTAAGGGGGTCTATTTATACTGCAAGAGGCTTGCCCAAGATCATTCCAAGTCTTCTCTGATGTTCTAAGATGTCTCTAGGTGTCCCTAAATGAGTGTTGAGCAAGCATGTATCCCCTTGAATCAAAGGAAGTGGTTTGGAGTGTTATGTGTGGGAAACAAGGAAAAATTCGCCTAGTACTGAGGTTTACGGACTGTAAACCAGGTCCCCATACGGTCCACAAACCCACTTATCAGCGAAAAAGTTTTCAAGAGTTGTCAAGTTTGGCCCCTTGACTTGTATAATCTCTCGTATTGTCTTGTAAGTTGTAAAAGGCCATATCTAGCCATTGTTAGGTATACATGGGAGTATGAACAAATATCATAAGGCTCCCGGTTCGCCAAACGATCACCCGGAGGTGCTTGTTTTTATAATTGATGCTTTTAACCCTTATTCTTGCAAACTTGCGCATATTATCATATAACGGCATCAAAGCCCTTTATAGCCAATATCAAGCATTCTCGAGAGTATGATTGAACATTACGAAGCTCCCGGTTCGTTAAAAGGTCACTCAGAGGTAAGAATTAACATGTTAACACTTTTAACCCTTTTGTTACCCAAATTTTCAATTGTTTTCACCAACGGCTACTCGTGTCCAATAATTGACTTGTTTGAGAATACGAACATCATATAGGGCCACTCAGAGGCATAGTTTAAGCATGTTGACACTTTTAGTCCCTCTGCATACATCTTTTCACTGTTTGGCAATTTTAGTCCTTTGTAGTCAACTTTTGACATAGTTAGGGTTTAGGACACGTGTCTTTACATCGTTGGACGCGATTTTCTGTGGTTTTACATCCTCACCCCTTAAAAGAAGTCTCAACATCGAGATTTACTAAAACAAGTCAGGGTACTTCTGTCGCATAGTGCACTTAACCTCCCACGTATACTCAGGGCCTTTACTGGCATCCCATTTCACCTTTACATTAGGTACATGCTTCATTTGGAGCTTTTTAACCTGTCAATCCTCGATCGATATCGGATTCTCAACAAACCTTAGATTTTTATCTATCTCCATGTCTCTATGAGACATTGCTAGCGACTCATCGGCTAGACATTTCTTTAAGTTGCAGATGTGGAACACATTATGAATTCCACTAAGCTCCTCAAGCAAGTTCAACTTATAGGCCATAGTACTGACACATTCGATGATCTCGAATGGTCCAATGTATCTTGGGCTTAGTTTTCCATTTTTACCAAAACGCATCACACCTTTCCAGGGTGATACTTTTAGTAAGACTTTGTCTCCTACCTTGAACTTTCGAGGCTTACGCCTTTTATCAGCGTAGCTCTTTTGCCTATCTCTGGTGGCCTTCAGATGATCATGGATTTGCGCAATCTTATCCGTCGTCTCCATGACTATCTCGGGTCCTCATAGTTGGGCCTCCCCAACTTCTGCCCAACAGATGGGCGTTCTACATTTTCTCCCATATAAAGCCTCGAAGGGCGCAACCTGAATGCTGGTATGGTAACTGTTATTGTAGGAGAATTCAATCAGGGGTAGATGGTCATCCCAACTACCACCTAAATCAATGACACATGCACGAAGCATGTCTTCTAATGTTTGAATCGTATGCTCACTTTGTCCATCCGTCTAAGGATGGTAAGCTGTACTGAAATTCAAACGAGTGCCAAAAGATTGCTGGAAACTTTTCTAGAAGTGTGATATATATCTAGTATCTCTATTAGATACAATAGATACTGGCACTCCATGAAGGGACACAATCTCGTCCACATATAATTTTGCTTGTTTATGAGAGCTTTGAGTCTCCTTTATGGGTAAGAAATGAGCTGACTTAGTCAATCTGTTGACTATGACCCATATTGTATCATTTCCATGTTTCATTTTAGGTAACTTGGTTATAAAGTCCATAGTTACCATTTCCCATTTCCATGTGGGAAGTTCTAATTGTTGTAGTAGTCCTGACGGCTTTTGATGCTCGGCTTTTACTTATGAGCACGTCAGACACTTAGCTACGTGTGTGGCTATGGATTTCTTCAAACCCATCCACCAATAATTTGCTTTCAAGTCTTTTACATATGAGCACGTCAGACACTTAGGTCAAGATTGGTCAACATAGGGTTTGGAATGTCAAAAACATGTTTTATGTTGTAGTTTCACTTCAGTGAACATGTTTGTTAAAGGTTTCGCTTGAAAGGCATGTCTTTCAAGCGGAACTACATAGGGTATAAATAGGTAGTTGAAGCGAATCATAGTAGTAGTGGTGTATATTGAAGCGAAACTATGTGTGTGCTTGAGGTGCAAAACTCTGTCAAATTTGATTCAAATTGCAATAGAAGAGAAGGAATTGAAAAGGAAAAGCTGTGTTACTTAGCATATATTGATTCCGCCTTTATACGTGAAGATGAACTATCTCTACTGACTATTCAGGGTCTAATCTCGGTCCAACAAGTGGTATCAGAGCTCAGGACGAGGAGTTCATACTACTACAGCTTGAATATGCAGAAATCTCTCATTTCTACTCACTTTCTTTCATACTTTTTCGATTTGAAGTGGTTCTTATGGTTGAAATGGCCTGAATTTTGACTATATTGTGTGTTATATAGTATTAACAAACCCTAGAAAGTTTCAGGTTAAAATTCAGACTAAAACATGGTGAAAATTGGTTAGAACTAGGTTCCGCTTAAACGTACATTGAAGGTTCCGCTTGAAATACTGCTTTCGCTTGTATGTTCCGCTTGTGTGACATAGTTTCGCTTGAAACTGCAAGTTAGTTCCGCTTATTTGGACGTTTCGCTTGATTGGTTTCGCTTGAAGGATCAATTAGTTTCGCTTGTTGTGACAACTTGATTAGTTCCGCTTGTCTGTTACTTGTTGCTTTCGTTTATCTGTCATTTCTGCTTTCGCTTATTTGTCACAAACATTGATTGTTTCGCTTGTTTGTCAGTTTTCAAAATCTTGAAAATTTTTTCTAAGTGTTTGTTGACTTTGTAGGTACATTCACGATGGATGATATTTTCTTGAACCCATTTAGCGACATGTACGCGTTTGCAGGAAATACCGGAAACGATTATACATCGTCAAGCAATACAAACGAGAACCCGCCAAAAGAAAAGAAAAGAGAAGCTTGGGAATCGGAAAGTGCATTTGGAACATTCAATAAACCCCCAAAGCTTATGGCTATCGAGGAGTACAGCCGGTGGTCCAGAAAGTTTGAAGATTGGATGATGGCTTTTGCATTTCCAAGTTGGAAAAGTTTGAAGAACGGTTACGATAATGGAAACAAGAATGGTGAAGCATTAACATTATCTGATGAGATTGATTCGTTTGTAGCCGAACAAAAATGTGTGGCTTTGTTGTTCCAATCTGTTCGAGAAGACATCATTGCGTTGATCGATTACACAAACGCAAAAGATCTTTGGCAAAAGCTAGAAAAGAAATGTCTAGGAAGTACTGAAATTGTAAAAAGTAAAAAGAAACTTCTTAGGAAAGAGTTCGATATGTTTGGTTGTCTTAAGAATGAGTCAGTTTGTAAGATGATAGAAAGGTTTGGTCATCTGAAGCTGGAATTATCACGACACGATATCACATATTCTGATGATGAACTTGTGGACAAACTGTTCGATTCATTACCAGACGAGATGGATTGGAGATATTATGCGTTGATCTTGAAGAACACTATTGCTCCTGGAAATTTGAAATTAGATTTGTTGATTGAAAAACTCGAGAGTCACGAGTTGGAGCTGAAGAAGACATACAAAGTCAATCACTCATCTTATCAACAGAATTTGGATCTCTACTATCCGAAAAGTATAATGCCGAAAGCTACTTCTCCCAAGACTGCATTTTCAGCTGAGAATGTTTCTTCAGCAAGCAAAGAAAGTCAAATCAGTCAAAGCAGTGGAAACCACAGTGGTTATCACAGTGGATCTTCATCTTCTGCAAATCATTCTGATGCAAAGTTTTCATGCAACATCGCAATAGATTTGAAGAATGCTCAGAATTTTGATGAGGAGTCGGCTAAACAACAAATGGTTTTCTTGGCGTCGGTGTTAGAATCTTATGAAGGATTGGTAGCTGGTAAGATCGGGAACACAAATCTGACGAAGGAAGATTATGATCGGATAGATCCCGAAGAAATGGAGCTGATCGATATTCGTTGGGCGATGGCAAGTGCTGTTCGTAGAGCACAACGTTTTATGGAAATTACTGGGAGGAAGACGATTGGTGGTCCATCTACCAAGCTGGGGTTCGATAAATCCAAGGTGACATGCTTCAAGTGTAAGCAGAAGGGTCACTTCAAACGCGAATGCAGAAACGCTTATGCTGATGAATCGGAGAACCCTTTCAAAGATGATTACTACAAGAAGGCGATTTATCACCAGAATAAATCTGAGCCGCCTAGATTGAAGCAGGCTGAAGATAACAGAGACAAATCAAGGGCTCTTGCAGTGATCTATGATGATGAGGGGTATGATTGGAGCAAAGAGGTTCTACCAGAGGAAGATGCGGTTGGTTACGCATTTATGGCAAAGAACAATGAACCTGTTCCTTGGAAAGATAATCGAACGGAAGAGCAGAAGTATAGATACAGAAAAATGATTGCTGAAAACAAGATCATTAGACTGTCTGGTATCTATTCGGAAGCAAAGCGAGCGAGAAGATGGGATCCGGACAGAGAGTGTTATCTTGATCCGTATGGAAACATTGCGATTGACGACAAAACACTTGATATCGAAGCTATCATCAAGGAGTATAAAGAAGAGGATGAGTATTGGCAAAACAAATGGTGGGGAACTCCAACCGAGAAAATGATAGAAGAAGAGAAAGAAAAAGAGAGAAAGGAGAAAGAAGAGATCGAGGAAGCAAAGAAGGTTGATACGGGCATTATCGATACTACGCAGGAGTTGACTGAAGAGAACCTGGGAAAAATGGCTGACAAAGTGCTAGCTGCTAAAGCACTTGAGGTAGACTCTAACTCCGTGTCTGAGTCAAAAGGCCAGGTTAGTCCAACTCGTTAACAAATGCGTCAGGTAAAAAGGTCAAAGGAAATGCTGATTGCAAAAATTGTAGCAAAGAATGCAATTTTTGTAGCACTGTCACGTATCTCAACGGTGAGAAAATTAAAAATCTGACAGCAAAGGTCAGAAGCGTTGAGGATCAAATCCTTGGTCGTGACAAAACAGTTAAAGCTTCAACTGAACGGATAAGAGAATTAACTGCTCAAATTGAAACTGATAAAATTGAACATGAAAAAGTTAAACGTGAAAATGAAAAGTTAATTCTTGAAAACCGTCAGATTTCTGAAAAATTTGAAAAACTCAAAAGCACTGTAAAAGATAGTGATGATCGAAATGGTAAAACTTTTAAAGAAAATGAACATCTAAAAGCAGTGGTAAGAATAAAAGAAGAATCAACTGGATGAAATCGCTAATTTGAAACTTAAGGTTCAAGAGGCTGAAATTGAAAACGAGCGAATCCAGTTGAAGCTTAACAGCTATAGCTCCGCAAGCTTTGTGTTGCAGTACATTTGTTCCCAAACCCATCGGAAAAAACAAAGCTGGCGAAGACGTGTATTCTGATGGAACCGGGGTGGGTTTTCACAAAGTTCCACCGCCGATTTTGCATAATTACACGAAAAAGGAATCTGGGTTGGTTGAACTTGAGGAAGTAAGTGAAGTTAAACTTTTGGAGAACATTGATGTCACGTTCACATCTTCCGATGACGATAGTGTTCAAAATGATGTGGTAAAAGGTGTTGTTGAAAATGTGTTAAAACCAGATGGTGACACTACTGAGGAGGATGGGTGTTTTTTGGACAACTACATTCCGAAACAAAAGTCCAAGAACAACTTAAAGGAAGAATCAAATCTTGTCATGTACAAGATGTTAGGTTCGGATAAGTTGTTTTCGGATTCAGAGTTTCCGATCGAGAATGTAAACATGAAAAAATTGACAAATGTTTTCAAACTGGTCGAAGTCGAATTGTCAACAGTGAACAATCTGAGTCAAAAGAAAAGTAAAATGAAGTTTGAGAAAGAAAAGGTTTACAACAAGAAATCTGTTAATCCACCGCGTTTTTACAATAACAACAGTAACAACTGGTCGGGTGGTTATCAGGGGGGTAAATCGTATCAGAAATGGAATGTTCAAAACAAGAGGTTTGTTGAGAAGAAAAAGTTTGTGAATAGTTCGAGTTCACTTGCTGATGAAGAAAAAGAAATTTTTTCAAAATCTAACAAAGAATTCTTTGAGAAAAGAGCTTCTCAGTCTCAGTCTGAAGGCACAAGTCAAGTAGCTGATACTGGAACTTGTTTTAGATGTAATCAAGTTGGTCACATTGCACGAAAGTGTACCAATGTGAAGCCTAAGACTGAAACTGTGAAGACTCAACAGAAGAAAGTTGATGTGAAAGGCAAAACACCAATCGTTGTTGAGAAAAAGAATGTGAAAAATGAACCCGAAAAGAAGTTGGTAATTCAAAATGATAAATTTTACAAAAGGGTTGCATTATCTCAACAAGTTTGGAAACCAAAAGTAGAGAAGAAAATTTCAACTTCTGAGGTGAAAAAGGCTGAAGAATCAATTACGGTTGATTATGATGCAAATTTTCCACCTCTCAAGGCTGAAAATTTCAAAATTCAAATTGCATTTAGTAGATTTCAAAATTTCAAATTGATAGTACATCGGCTAGACAATTATAGTACATCGGGAAAATGATAGTACATCTCACTGATGATGTGTCGATAGATTTTCGCACATTTAGTAGATTTATTCGGGATATAAACCTAAAATTTCAAACTTGTGAAATTCGTGGGGAACACTACTTGGATATATAGGAAACCTGAAATCTCGTTTGAAAGGTCTCGTATTCTGATATACTAGGTTTTTATACTCAATGATGTCTGGGGTATTATTCCGGGACTTCTGCTGAACGGAAGTTTTGACCTAGTCCTTGGCTAATACTTTCACCCAATGCTTGAAACATAGCATAATCCCTCAGCATGCAGATGAAACAATAAAATTGATAGTCGCTGCTGTTGTAAGCTAAAAGATCCTCTAAAGGGGACATACTGAAAAGTCGAAGCTGATATCTCTCTGCGTATACGGAAGTATCGACCTGAGATCCCTCGGCCCTCGCATACCTAATTTATGTACAAATATCATTGTAGTATACTTACCTGTAAGACTGAATATTGGGATTCTGGATACGGGAGTATATTCAAGAGGTGGGACACGTGAATTGAGCTAAGTTCATAAAACACATAAATAGTATCCTGAATAGATTGAAATCTGTGTGAGAATTTAAGATGGATCAGTATATCGACAATCGAGGTGAATTGTTTAAGTCTGAGTATGTAATTAAGCTTAACGGTACTAGTAATTTGTCTGAAAAGCTGATATGATTCCCTGACATGCTCGCCAAAAATAAGTTTGTATATAGTTCAATTTCTTTACATTCTGCAATTTAAGTTTTCTGTTATTTCATTTCTTAGTTTAGATCACCTTAAAAATCCAAAAAGATTTTACATTTCTGTTTTAGATTAGACAAACCAGAGTGCAGAGTTGATTGTCTGATTCTCGAGATTTGAAGCATATGCAGGAGATTCTGAACTGAAGAATGAGGAGAGCTTACTTTGTTGGAGTTTGAAGATGCTTTCAAAAGTTAAAACAAGTTCATTAAGTTGATGCTTGTTACATTGTTTTTAGAAAAATGTGAAAATGTTTTTACAAAATCAGTTTGATTCGTCAAATGATCAACCAGGGTCATTAAGTTGAACTTGGTAGATTAATTGAGTATCAGGGTCATTAATTTGGACCTGAATACTTGAGTGGATTTCTAAAACTGATTGAGTTTATGATTTATTTGTTGAAAAGATAGAATTATAATGTTATTGGTTGAGTAACAGGTTTGGACTTCATTATTCCCAACGGAAGCTAAATGTCAAAGCTTGAACCAGATTTCTCAGATCCCAGCATACTAAGAGGGGGAGTCTATGAAAGGGGGAGTCTGGATCAATAGCTAAAGGGGAGTCTGAAGATGAAGTTAAGATGTGATTCTAAACCTGTGAAGATTGAATGATGTGAAGACAGAGTTGGTGAAAAGACCAAGACCAAAGACTCAGGAGCTGAAGACTACTGAAGACTACGTCAACATCCAAGGGGGAGTCTGTTGATGCATGGAATGTCTGTTGACTACGTCTACATGAAGTCTTAGGTCAAGATTGGTCAACATAGGGTTTGGAAAGTCAAAAACATGTTTTATGTTGTAGTTTCGCTTCAGTGAACACGTTTGTTAAAGGTTTCGCTTGAAAGGCATGTCTTTCAAGCGGAACTACATAGGGTATAAATAGGTAGTTGAAGCGAATCATAGTAGTAGTGGTGTATATTGAAGCGAAACTGTGTGTGTGCTTGAGGTGCAAAACTCTGTCAAATTTGATTCAAATTGCAATAGAAGAGGTTGAAAAGGAAAAGCTGTGTTACTTCGCATATATTGATTCCGCCTTTATACGTGAAGATGAACTATCTCTACTGACTATTCAAGGTCTAATCTCGGTCCAACACCACCATTACAAACCCTAACCACCATTTTATCATTCTCCAAGTATCAAGATGATCAAGAGCAAGCTTCCAACATCCGGTGATCACGTCCGTTCGATCATGCGCGGCTAATTCCTTGGAGGTTTCACCCCGGTGTAATCTTTTGTAAGATTTAGGTTTTGCTATGTGTTGAATTTTGGTTTGTGACAACTTGAATTACATTTGAAGCTTTAGACAATTGTCCTACGTTTGTATTGCATTTATGAGTTGTCGAATGAATGATTAAATTTGACTTTGTGAAACGAACACACGTATTTATGCCTTGTCTCTTGATAGGATTTGTTAGTCCAAGGTAACGAAGTGCATCATGGTCCGTTGTCTATGACGTTGATAGTGATTGGCACCTAAGCTTTGTGATTATTGACCCGTTAATGAATTAATTCGAGTAAATCAACTTAAAACACATAGTAATCCTAGGTCTTGCATTTGTTGAAACCGGGTGTGAACCTTGTTATTCCATATCGTTTTAGTAATTATGTTTTCTTACAATTGTTACTCATTAGTAGTTATCAAACCAATCGTTTTAGTAATTTTATTCAACATCTCTTTAACAAACAAAAACCACAAAAACAACTTAGCAAGCTTCATAAAAGTGACAAATTCTACAATTCATTCAAAGTCCATTCGCAAACCACATACTCTTTGTGGTTCGACCCCTTGCTACCACTAGCTATCGTTAAAGGTAATTAGGGCTTATAAATCTTATCTTTGACCGTAGCGCGATACTCCGATCAAATTTTGGCTTTTGACATGACCGTTTCGTCCCGATCAGTCAAAAATCCAATTAACCTAGGTAGCTAGGGTAAGTTAGGTATCGTGTCCACGAAGAGCATGTGGTCAGTATTGCACAACCCATTCGATTAGTTAGACTATTTACAAAAATGTACAATGTGATTATGAAGCTTGTTAATTTTTAGTTGTTTGCTTGGTTTGAAAAAAAATCGAAGTGAATTGACAAATTCATATTATTAAAACAACGTTAGATTAACTAATATTGCAAACTAAACTAAATGATTGAAACAAGAAATTAGAAACAAGTTCCACACCCGGTTTGATAGTTGTAATCCTAGGGTTCCTACATGTTTTAACTTGTTTCAATTGCATATAGTGATTCACGGATTACTATCACAAAGCTTAGGTGCCAATTGCTATCGACGTCATAGACAATGGACTGTAATGCACTTCATTACCTTGGACATGTAAATCCTAACCTACGATAAGGCATAAGTGCACAAATTCATTTCGCAAAGTCAAATTTTATAATCATTCGACAATTCACAAATTCAATTCAAATGCACGACAATTATCATAGGTTTCAAATACTAAACAATTTGTCACAAAATCAAATCAAAATACAAATGCATAAACCACAGAAAATCTTACAACATATACACCTTGGTGAAACCGAAGAGACTAGCCGCTCATGGTTGAGTGGACGCGATCACCGGCCGACGAGCACGAACACGGAGCCATGACCCTGAGTCTTGAGGAGTGGTGGAGGTTAGGGTTTGAAGGTTTGATGGAGAATGGTTGAAGATGATGGAGATGGTGATTGTGGAGTCGATTAGGGTTCTAGTTTAGAGGTGAATGGTAGGTGGTGTTAGAGATGGATTAGGTGTGACTAGATAGGTTGGGGATGTGTTAGATGATGATGAATGGTTCCAAGGAGGTGTTTTATCCTCACACAACTCGTAACCCCCGTTTCTTGGTCAAACTTTGATGATATAACTCGTTTCCATGCTCCAAAACTTAAAATTCGCGCATCGAAGCTGTGAGGGGCGTCCCCGACGGCATTTTAGGGCGTCCCCGACGCTGCCTGGTTTTGCCGGTTTTGTCCGAAACTGTTTTCTTCATAACTTCTTCGTTATAGCTCCGTTTTACTCACTGTTTTCGCCCACATACTCGTAATTCAGCCCTCTATCATGCCATCATCCAATATATTCATTTTAAATCCATTAACATTCCCCGAAACACATCCAATCTTCGTGATTAAGCCGGTTTTGTTCATTTCACATTCCCGGTTGATCCGATTCGCGTCCCGTTGCTCTGTTTAGCTCCCGATTAGCTCCTTAAACTCTTTTAGACCTGTAAAACACAAATCCCATTAAAAGTAGGCTATTAAAGATTAAAAGCTATGTAAAAACATCAACTTAAGCACAAACGATCACCAGTTTTCGACCACGTATCACATCCCCACACTTGTCGTTTGGTTGCCCTCAAGCAAATCTGTTTTTCACTTTCATGAGGGTCGAACGAGAAACAGACGTCCCATTCACGAGACTAAGGTTAAGGTCTAAAGTCATGCCCGGTTTAAGCTTTTTACAATTTTCGACATATTTAGCAATAAATGAGTAGTCATGTAAAAGTGGTTATCCAAGATTAACCCGCCCTTGAAACTAATAAATCATGCACATCCCTCAAAATGTTCTCTCCACTCGGTTTAAAATTGGCTAATAATTGATGCATTAGCACTTTTGAAATAATCACTCAAAACGATTAGAACATGTACCCGCATAGGCTTGCAACTCAATCATTCTCCTCAACCGAACACAAATACTAAGCACAAGTCAAAAGGGCTTCGAAGGGTTGTAACGGGGCTAGATTGAGGGTAGGAAATATGATATTTTTAAAGTGGCTAAGGTAATGAAAACTCGATTCTTATTACAAAATCACTATGCCAAACACGACTATCTACAAACACCGAGCTAGAAGGCAACACTTTTCGCCTTTTATTCAACAAACTAAAGCACATATTTTTGTTCTTTTCTCAATGATTTTCTATTATTTTTCGCAACATTTTCTGATGTAATTTTTGCTTCTTTTTTTTAAACAAACGATTCACAACTAAACTAACTTAAATCCTATAATCGAACTTTCATCACACGGGTTTAAAAGAAAAGGTTTAAGGTTATGGCTAAATGGGTTGTCAAACGAAAGGATTAGGCTCAAAGTGGGCGACTAGGGGATTTGTTTGGGTAAGGATAGATAAATGGTTTTAAAGGAAAAAGTTGACCTAATGCCTTAATCATTCTCGTGATTGTATTCGGTTTATGGTCTCAAACGTATCAAAAGTCGCAAGTTCTACAATACGTGACTAATGGTCCACTCAAACAAAGAAACATAAATATGTAATTCTATGATGTAAAAGTGGCTCAAAACCTCACATATATAAAGGGTATGGTATGTGACATGCATGATGTGCTAGTTTCTTAGGCGGATTATTCCAAAATAACCACCCGCTAAATACCCATCATGTTATTAATTCGAACTTGACCATGACAAAAGACCAAATGGGTTGTGACATCCCTCGTTGACTTAGTTACTTGTGCTTTTAAGATCGCTTTTGAACCAAGACATTTTTGAAAAATTTTTGAAATTTTCCCCCATCCCCACACTTGAGGTAAACATTGTCCTCAATGTGTAAGAACTAGAGTTTTAAATCGCATAAGGGATGTGACACGGCTAATTTCCCCAAACTTTCACCCCGAAAATAAAAATACAAAATACAATCCACTTATTTGCTAATTAAAATCAAAGATAAAAAGAAACGTATGTGTCACGCCCCGACCACGTAAAACAACAAATCGTGGCGGAAACGTCGGGGAGTGTTGTAACAGAATCATTATTTCATAACACATGGAAATTTGAAATTTTGTTTTATTGATTAACTGAGTTACAATGTCTAAACAAACAAAGAAGTTTAACATAATTAACTAGTCTTGCATCTTTTATTGTCACTAAGGCCCAAGTCCGCCTATGTGTATCTTGATCAATCCTATGCATCATATCCTGAAACACATGTGAAAATAGGTACGTCACCATAAAAATGTCGGCGAGTACATAGGTTTTATTGATTTAGGATTCATGACTTATATGTCTAGAAAAAGTTGTTTAACAAAAAGTCCGTCATGATCGTTGTAAAATGTTTTGTTTTATAAATCATTTGAAAGCGATGATAGATATGTATATTTAAAAGAATAATGTAAGGTTAAATGAAAACCAAGTAAAATGAGTTTGTATAAAACAAACTGTTTTGCAAAACAATGTCTTGTGAAAAATATGTTATTTGTGTAAAACGTATAAGTCCAAATTGAATGATTTAAATAACGCTACGACATGTAATATAATACAAACACTTATATATTGGAAGTACCAACGCCGTATCCACCATGCTTGTATCACATTACACACGCCTCGTTACTTAAATCTCTTACCCAAACAAACCACCAATGTGAATTGCCCATGTCTAAATCATTTGTCAAATGTCTTTGTGTAAACCATGTCAAATGTTTATGTCAAAATGTTGTCCAAGAAATGTGTATATCAATATCAAAATGTCTATGTCAAATATCTATCATGTAATGTGTAAACAAAATGTCATGTATGGCAAGTGAAATATGTATCAACTAAACCATAGGTAAAAATGCACAAAACAATGTATTGAAGTAAAACGTGGTTTAAATCAACGTTATGTTTTGTGGAAATGCATGCTATACTGAATACAAACATTTATGCGGTATTGTGAAAATGCATACATCCAAGCCTTGTGTCTGGGATGATAAACCCTTAAACAAATTAAAGGTCTATCTGTGTTACGTTTTAATCGAATTCAGTCATTCCTTCCATCCAAACATACCTAGGATGTCAGAAATGGGAGTTGTCAATTCCTATGGCACCATTACCTACTAACGAGTGGCGTGATCAAAGTTAATGAATGTATATGGTCCCACTTAAACAAACCAAATGTCATACCCAAAGTGTAAGCATGTGATGAAATGAAAATGTACTAAGTATGATGAACATACATAGCATGAAAAGGTAATGTAAAACAATGTACTAAGTATGCGCTAAATGAACATACATAGCATAAAATGTCATGTAAAACGATGTACTAAGTATACACACAATGGACATACATAGCAAAAACATAATGAAATCATGTACTAATAATGTACTAATGAACATAGCAAGTATATGATGTGAAAACAAGAAAGCACAAAAGTAACAAGTAGGCACATGTATTTCACCCCAAAATGTTTGAAAAAACAGTAAAAGAGGAGTCTATGTACTCACATGAGGGTGCTTAGAAGTCTTGAACAACAACCAAGCAAAGCTAGAGGGATCACGGAATCAAACGGCACCCTATTAGATAACTACATAAATAACCGGACCTAAATCGGGAGATTGGATAGTATGAGGTTTTGTAAACAAAATGAGTATTGGAACTCATATGATATGGTTTAATAAAGCCCATATACTAAAATGAAACCTAACTTACGACCCGTTTAGGTAGCTTATGCTACTTTAACGCGTCGTTCGTGTAAAACGCGTTCGGACCGCCTAACTAGTCCTATGACAAGTAGAATATGTGACAACTCGAGTTTCCAAGATTCCATCTGCACATTAATTGTTTAGTTGTTTACTTTCACGACTTGTTTGCCTTGTAATTGTACACGTTGTATTATTTGTTGAGATGTTTGTTTGATATGTTAAAACGTATTGTGATTATTGTGTTATAAGTTTGGTGATTTAAACTGGTAACCTGTTAACCTGATTAGAAGTTAAAACCTTAAAAATCTTGTACCCCAAACAACCTCGACGAAACCAAGAGTTTCACCATAAAACCATCTCGACGAAACAGGGCATTTCGCCATCTTCATCTCGACGAAACAGGAGTGTTTCGCCAGCTCAAATTTCCCCGAAGCCTAGTAAGGCCCAACACTTTATAACTTGCGTACATAAGGATTTAGGTTATGTATAGGCATCAGTTATCAATTCTCAAACCCTAGAGCTCCTACCTCCCTATTTTCTATGCACCGCCGGCAACCCCCGTCTCTCTCGAAGCCATCACTAATTTCACCACGTAACCGGTAAGTATATGGTCAAATCGTTATCATTGTTATCATGATGGATTACTTGCCTTAATGTGAATGCTTAAATGGTTATTGCTCAGTATGTTTCGAATAGGGTTTCATGATTTGGATTGTTGATAATGATTATCATGTTGCGTAGACTAAAACCTTGTAAAACTTATATGTTGTCGTTGACTGTTAGGTTAAGGGATGCTTGCATAGCGTCTGGTCATGCTAATTAGATCATAAACATATGATGATTCCTGATAACAAAGAACTAGTAGACCTATGTGAATATCGATTATATGTAATGATTGTGTGGATCGAAGGAATGTTTAGCAAACTGTTATGTATAGGACACGGGCTACATGTATTATGTTCAATGATTTCTGTGTTGTATGATGACTGCACGATCGATGATAATATGTAACGACTGAGAATGATAGTTAGGGTTTCTGGGTAATCAATTGTTGTCACGACGTAACTGATGCTTTCCGACGAAACACTAATCACGACGAAATAAGAGGGTGTTTCGCCGAGGGTAATCACGACGAAACAGGAGGGTGTTTCATCGAAGGGATGCATGACGAAACAAGTGTGTTTCGTCGAAGGGATGCACGACGAAACAAGTGTGTTTCGTCGAGTTAGTAAACTGCACAGTAAACTCTGTTAAGTCTGTTAAGGACTAACTAGGTTAGTCATGTACTGTTAAATGTAAAGTATGGTTGCATGAGCCTGTATAACTGATAAATGCTATGTGTTAGTTGTTACCAACATGTACGTGATGATCTTGACTGTTAGTCGAACTTTGTGAATGTCAACTGATTGTGTGTACGTGCCAAATAGAGGCCTTGATTGATTAATTGCGAGCACATAGTTTAGCATACCGAGCAAACCAAGGTGAGTTCACACTCTTTCCAAGGCATGGGATTCCCGGTGGGTTGGGAATGGGATTGAATGACTACCCGTACTTCCATCACTACTAGACTACTTACCACCGTCCTCGGATTGGGAAGGACGCCGGTGCTAAAACCTACGTAAAACCTACGTACCATTGTCCTCGGTTTGGGAAGGACATCAGGGTTAAAACCTACGTAAAACCTACGTACCTCTGTCCTCGGATGGGGAAGGACACCAGCGCTAAACCGACGTAAAACCTACGTACCATTGTCCTCGGATAGGGAAGGACACTTACGTAAAACCTACGTAAACTCATACTTACCACTGTCCTCGGATTGGGAAGGACACCTATAGATACAACTAGTCTAGTACATACAACATGGGAAGCCCCCACTAAATATCGTAAACGTTTGGGAAACAAGGAGACTGGGTAACACATGATTCTAAAACAAACATACGATTTCTGAAACGAACAAAATAACTGAACAATCAACTGTGAACTCGCTCAACTTTGTTGTTGACTCGTTGTTACATGCCTTGCAGGTCGATAAGTACTCATGGAGCTTGCACAGGGAGGCGCGGTCGTTGTGGGACATGGACAGTGGATGCCATGTTAAAAACATTATAACATTTTCGAACTTTATACTTATGTTGGGTTTTCACATTTATGCTTCCGCTAAACACTTAACTATGTTTTGTTTGAACACCTTTCGTATTGTTGGGTTGAATTTTATTTATTACTTACAATGTTCAATATGATTGGTGGCTTGATCCTGGTCAGTCACGCCTCCAAGCGGTGATACTCCGCGTGTGGATTTTGGGGGTGTGACTGATTGGTATCAGAGCCATTGGTTATAGTGAACTTGGTTTTAATAAGGGGAAAAAGTTTTTTTTTAAAACCAGACTATAACCTGTACAGTGCTCAACGATCCACAACGACGCTTCGCTCCACGTGCAAGACTCAACACTATAGGTGATATGGTTTATGTTATTATTGCCTACCTGCTAGTTATATAGTACTTTGCTCATGGTATGCTTAGATGAACGTAACAACTATTGTTTGAAAACACTTGTGTGCTTACTCTCTTCTGTCATCGCATTTTTGCGAACCTTTCTCACCCATGTTTTCTTTGATATGAAGATCATGAGTGGACGCGTTAACCTAACTCAAGCCCAGTTGACGGCTTTGATTAACCAACAAGTTGCTATGGCACTTGCAGCCGCTCAAGCAGGAGGTATACCCTACAGTCGCAACTCACTCTAGGATCTTTAGATCCTACCCTCATAAACCAACTCTTGTGTTTAACCTTGTCCTGTTCTTATACACAACAGGTCAGAATGCTCAGCCACCAGTATGCACATTCAAGACGTTCATGGACTGTCGTCCTAGTACTTTCAGTGGCACTGAAGGGGCCGTTGGACTCCTCCGCTAGTTCGAGAAGCTCGAATCGGTCTTCGAAATGTGTGAATGCCCTGAGGCTCGTAGGGTGAAGTATGCCACTGGTAATCTCGAAGGTGTTGTGTTGACTTGGTGGAACGCGCAAGTTCAAATGTTAGGGTTGGTAACTGCTAATGCCACCCCATGGAACGACTTCAAGGAACTGATCAAGCGGGAATACTGGACTCGTGATGACATCCACAAGCTGGAAGTGGAGTTCTTTAACCTGAAGATGACGGGGTCAGAGATAGAGGCGTATACGAAGCGATCCAATGAACTGGCAGTGTTATGTCCAACTATGGTGGATCCTCCCATCAAGCGTATCGAGCTGTAACTCAAAGGCTTAGTACCAGAGATTCAAAGCCATGTGACCTCTGCTAACCTTGCTACGATCCAGGATGTTACTCGTCTTGCTCATCGTCTCACAGATCAAGCAGTGGAACAGAACAAGCTGCCTAAGCGTATCGGTGCTACTACTACTACTACTACTTCTGCTATTCCCAGTGACAACAAGCGAAAATGGGATGGAGCCTCCAGCAAGGGTTCGACTACGGTTCAGTCCCAGGCACAGCAGCGAAAGATCGATGACTACCAGAGTCCTGGTCAGCAATCTTCTGGTAGTCAAGGGCAGGGTGGATATCGAGGAAACCACCCAAAGTGCAACAAATGCAACAGAAACCACAGTGGTCAGTGCAACAAGGGACGTTGTCAGAGGTGTCTCAAGATGGGCCATGAAGCTAAGGATTGCAGGAGCTCACGGCCTGCAAATCAGAATCGTCAGCAGCAATAGCAAGCAACGCAGAATCAGCATAAGCAACAGGGCAACAAGGGATGCCTTCAGTATGGCGCTGAAGGTCACTTCAAGAGACACTGCCCAGAGTTAAATCAGAATCAGAATCAACCAGAGTCCTGGTCAGCAATCTTCAGGTAGTCAAGGGCAGGGTGGATATCGAGGAAACCACCCAAAGTGCAACAAATGCAACAGACACCACAGTGGTCAGTGCAACAAGGGACGTTGTCAGAGGTGTCTCAAGATGGGTCATGAAGCTAAGGATTGCAGGAGCTCACGGCCTGCAAATCAGAATCGTCAGCAGCAACAGCAAGCACCGCAGAATCTGTAGAAGCAACAGGGCAACAAGGGATGCCTTCAGTATGGCGCTAAAGGTCACTTCAAGAGACACTGCCCACAGTTAAATCAGAATCAGAATCAGAACCACAATCAGGGAAACGGAAACAACAATGGGGTAACAACGGGGGGAAACAATGGAAACAATGGTGCCCGGGGCCGTGCGTTCATACTGGGTCAAGGTGATGCAAGGAATGATCCTAACGTAGTGATTGGTAAGTTCCTTCTCGACGACTTTTATGTTACTTTTTTATTTGATTCGGGTGCCGATACCAGTTTTGTGTCTCTAAAAGTTAGTCATATGCTCAAGCGCACACCAACACTTTTAAACACCAAGCACATGGTAGAACTAGCAAACGGTAAAAATCTTGAAGCCACGCACATAGTTAAGGGTTGTAATCTCATCTTAGCTGGTCAAACCTTCTCTATCGACCTCATCCCTTATCGTTCTGGGTAGTTTCGACATCGTTATTGGTATGGATTGGCTATCTCAACATCGAGCAGAGATCCTGTGCAAGGAAAAGATCGTTTGTATTCCCCGTTCTGGTAAAGAACCTCTCGAAATCCAAGGCGACAAGAGTGGTGCTGTGGTGGGCATCATCTCCTTTCTTAAGGCCCAGAAGTGTTTGCGAAAGGGCCACACCACTATTTTAGCACTTGTTACTGGCGCATCAATGAAAGAAAAGAGAATAGAGGATATTCCAGTAGTACGTGATTTCCCTCAAGTGTTCCCTGAAGATTTACCTGGGCTACCGCCTCATCCCCAGGTCGAATTCCAAATCGAGCTAGCTCCTGGAGCAGCGCCCATAGCTCGAGCACCTTATTGCTTAGCTCCAACCGAACTGGAAGAACTGTCCAAGCAATCACAATAACTTCTAGATAAGGGTTTCATTCGTCCTAGCTCTTCGCCCTGGGGAGCTCCAGTGTTATTTGTGAAGAAGAAAGACGGTACCTTCCGTATGTGCATAGATTACCGCGAACTCAACAAGGTGACCATGAAGAATCGCTATCCTCTTCCACACATTCATCACTTATTCGACCAGTTGCAAGGGTCGAGTTTCTATTCAAAGATTGATCTGAGGTCAGGCTATCATCAACTGAGAGTCCGGGACGAGGACGTCTCCAAAACAGCATTCAGAACTCGCTACGGCCACTACGAGTTTCTGGTCATGCCATTCGGGTTAACAAACGCACCTACGGTTTTCATGGATCTTATGAACCAAGTGTGCAAACCATACCTGGATAAGTTCGTTATCGTATTTATTGATGACATTCTGATCTACTGTAAGAGTCAGGAGGACCACGAGCAACATTTGTGACTTATCTTAGAACTTCTTCGAACAGAGAAACTCTATGCTAAGTTTTCCAAATGCGACTTCTGGCTTCGGGAAGTCCATTTCTTAGGCCACGTGGTAAACAGGAATAGGATTCACGTTGATCCATCAAAAGTCGACTCGATCAAGAACTCGCCTACACCGCGTACACCAACAGAAATCCGTCAATTCTTGGGTTTGGCGGGCTACTACAGAAGGTTCATCAAATGCTTCTCGAAGATTGCGCAGACGCTTACTCTACTGACTCAGAAGGGGGTCACCTATCGTTGGGGTGATGCTCAAGAATCAGCGTTCCAACATTTGAAGAGTAGACTTTGTAGTGCACCTATTCTCTCATTGCCGGAGGGCACAAACGATTTTGTAGTTTATTGCGACGCGTCCATTCAGGGTCTTGGATGTGTGTTGATGCAACGTGACAAAGTTATTGCATATGCATCACGTCAACTTAAAGTTCACGAAAGGAACTACACCACACATGACTTGGAGCTGGGAGCGGTTGTTTTCGCACTTAAGATATGGAGACATTACCTGTATGGTACCAAGTGCACCATCTACACCGATCACAAGAGTCTCGGGCATATCTTCAAGCAAAAGGAATTGAACATGCGGCAACGTTGATGGGTCGAGCTATTGAATGATTAGGAATGTGCCATCAAGTACCATCCGGGCAAAGCAAATGTTGTGGCCGACGCCCTCGGTCGAAAGGATACTACACCTAAGTGTGTGCGAGCATTACAACTCACCATTCAATCGAGTCTTCCTTCCCAGATACGAGATGCTCAGGTAGAAGCATTGAAACCAGAAAACGTCAGGGCTGAAGCCCTACGCGGCTCAAGGCAGCTGTTAGAACAAAAGGAAGACAGCGCCTACTACGTAACAGGACGCATCTGGGTCCCACTCTATGGCAATTTACGAGAACTTGTAATGGATGAGGCACATAAGTCTCGTTACTCGGTACATCCTGGTTCGGACAAGATGTACCACGATCTCAGAACTACGTATTGGTGGCCTAGCATGAAAGCTCTCATAGCAACTTACGTTGGCAAATGTTTGACTTGTGCGAGAGTCAATACTGAATATCAGAAACCATCGGGCCTACTCCAACAACCAGAAATACCACAATGGAAATGGGAGCAAATTTCCATGGATTTCGTTACTGGCCTGCCTAGATCTCAACGTGGGAATGATACTATTTGGGTGATCGTGGATCAACTCTCAAAGTCTGCACACTTTTTGGCTATCAAGGAAACGAATAAGTTCTCCACCTTAGCAGATGTTTACCTTAAGGAAGTTGTCTCGAGGCACGGGGTGCCAACCTCTATTATTTTCGATCATGATGCACGTTTCACTTCAGAACTGTGGCAAGTGATGCACAAATCTTTTGGCTCTCGATTAGACATGAGCACAGCTTATCACCCGCAAACGGATGGGCAGTCTGAACGCACCATCCAAACTTTAGAAGACATGCTTCGTGCATGTGTAATCGATTTCGGCAATGGCTGGGAAAAACACCTCCCTTTGGTGGAGTTTTTGTATAACAACAGTTACCACTAGCATCTAAGCCACCCCGTTTGAGGCACTGTATGGGCGTAAGTGCCGATCACCTCTTTGTTGGGCAGAAGTTGGCGACAGCCAACTCACTGGCCCAGAACTCGTAGTCGATGCTACCGAAAGGATTGCCCAGATACGACAACGCATGGCGGCAGCTCGTGACCGTCAGAAAAGCTACGCTGAATAAGCGTAGGAAACCTCTAGAATTTCAGGTCGGGGACCGGGTTCTACTTAAACTCTCACCCTGGAAGGGTGTGGTTCGCTTTGGAAAAAGGGACAAACTCAATCCGCGTTATGTCGGACCGTTCGAAATCATAGAGAAAATCGGCAAAGTGGCCTACAATCTAAACCTACCAGCAGAACTCAGTGGAGTTCACAACGTTTTTCGTGTGTCAAATCTGAAGAAGTGTCTGTCAGATGAGACCCACATAGTTCCTTTGAAGGAGCTCACTATCGACGATCAGTTGCGATTCTTCGAGGAACCAGTCGAAATCACAGACCGAGACGTGAAGGTTCTCAAGCGCACCAGAATACCTCTTGACCGAGTTCGTTGGAACTCCCGTCGTGGCCCAGAGTTCACCTGGGAACGAGAAGACCAAATGAAACTCAAATATCCCCTGTTGTTCAAGAACAGTGCAACCACTACTGAGGCTGAAGCTACTACAGAATTTCGGGACGAAATTCCAAATCAACGGGGGGATGATGTGACACCCCAGGAAAAACCAGAAAACCACACAACTTAACTAGCTTCCTCAGTAACCGCATGCTAAATTTCGGGACGAAATTTCTTTCAAGTTGGGGATAATGTGACAACTCGAGTTTCCAAGGTTCCATCTGCACATTAATTGTTTAGTTGTTTACTTTCACGACTTGTTTGCCTTGTAATTGTACGCGTTGGATTATATGTTGAGATGTTTGTTTGATATGTTAAAACGTATTGTGATTATTATGTTATATGTTTGGTGATTGAAACTGGTAACCTGTTAACCTGATTAGAAGTTAAAACCTTAAAAATATTGTACTCCGAACAACCTCGACGAAACCAAGAGTTTCGCCATAAAACCATCTTGACGAAACAGGGCGTTTCGCCATCTTCATCTCGACGAAACACGAGTGTTTCACCGGCCCAAGTTTCCCCGAAGCCCAGTAAGGCCCAACACTTTATAACTTGTGTACATAAGGATATAGGTTACGTATAGGCATCAGTTATCAATTCTCAAACCCTAGAACTCCTACCTCCCTATTTTCTGTGCACTGACGGTAACCCCCGTCTCTCTCGAAGTCTTCACTAATTTCACCACGTAACTGGTAAGTATATGGTCAAATCGTTATCATTGTTGTCATGATGGATTACTTGCCTTGATGTGAATGCTTAAATGGTTACTGCTCAGTATGTTTCGAATAGGGTTTCATGATTTGGATCGTTGATGATGATTATCGTGTTGCGTAGACTAAAACCTTGTAAAACTTATATGTTGCCGCTGACTGTTAGGTTAAGGGATGCTTGCATAGCGTCTGGTCATGCTAATTAGATCATTAACATATGATGATTCCTGATAACAAAGAACTAGTAGACCTAGGTGAATATCGATTATATGTAATGATTGTGTGGATCGAAGGAATGTTTAGCAAACTGTTATGTATAGGACACAGGCTACATGTATTATGTTCAATGATTTATGTGTTGTATGATCACTGCACGATCGATGATAGTCTGTAGCGGCTGAGAATGATAGTTAGGGTTTCTGGGTAATCAACTATTGTCACGACGTAACTGAACACTTAACTATGTTAGGGTTTCTCGATGATAGTATGTAACGGCTGAGAATGATAGTATGTAACGGCTGAGAATGATAGTATAACATTTTCGAACTTTATACTTATGTTGGGTTTTCACATTTATGCTTCCGCTAAACACTTAACTATGTTTTGTTTGAACACCTTTCGTATTGTTGGGTTGAATTTTATTTATTACTTACAATGTTCAATATGATTGGTGGCTTGATCCTGGTCAGTCAAGCCTCCAAGCGGTGATACTCCGCGTGTGGATTTTGGGGGTGTGATAGTATATGCCTTATCATGTCTAATATAGTTGCCTAATCAGTTTAGATGTCAAAATTTGCTTAAAATGAATTTATGCGTAAAAAGGGTATTTTGGTAATTTTCCTAAGGCATATAAACTACCTAACATACAACTACTTAAACGACGTGACCATAAGGTATAACCTCGGAAGGTTATTCCCTATACAACTATGGTCACCTAATGTGTTTGGGCAGATCCTAATGATCGACCAAATTGGTCGGGTTCGATAGTATAAGCGATTGTTTAGATCGCTTACCTTACGACCCTATATAAGCACTAAATCTAAAAGTGACGAGTTAAACATGCAAAAACATGTTTAACAAGGTTATAAAACAGATTTGGTATCAAAACAAACGGTTTTGATACCTAAATGTAGTTTGGTTACAAAATACGCAAGAATACGCATTTTGGCCGAAACTACGACTCGTCACCACACCTAGATAACGTGGTAATCAGTAGGTATAGTCACTAGGGACTATAACCATCGTGATTACGCTCACGTTGAGAAGTTCAAACGAACTTCGCGTTGAACATAGACTGGTCAATGCAGAAAGTCAAACAAAGTTTGACTTTAACACTAAAAACGTAAAACAACGAAAGAATACTTAGAAAGGGTGCAAGAACGGAAGCTTTGATCCGAATATTCTCAGGTATGAAGTGATTAATCACATCAACTTAGAGAACCAACTGAGATTCAAAGGTGTGGGTTTGAAGTGCAACATGGAGGGGTATTTATAGATATGATAGAACCGTTAAGATCGTTCCTCGTTAACCGAGATTCTATCCTAGCCGTACACATCGAACCCACTGTTTTACAAAACCAGGGGAGCCCCTAGAAATGCCCCAAAACCATGTGCAAAGGTGGGTAACAGCTGGATCAAGCTGGAAAACACTTACTGCTGATCTGGGGATGCTTTATGAACCGTATGTGGTCCTCTTACGGTTCGTAAGGACCCTGCAGACCAGCAAAGTTTGAGTTTTGGCAGTTTTGGTCCCTGTGCGCGTATGGTCGTGTTTTGGCACTTCTAACACCCATCAAACCCATTTTTAAGCTCCATAAGGATGTTAAAGCATAGGTAACTTGAAACATGCTCAAAAATGTGTCGGATGTCGGTTCGTTTGGCGGTACGATCGCGTTGTTCGGTTAATTACGACGGATGTCGTAACGAACGCGAAAACGATCCAAATTGCGCGACGAATGGATTTTTATCAAGCCAATCACTAAAACATAATATTTTAATGATTACATAAATTTTTGGATGTCCGGATGTATTCAGAACGTAAATTATGCGCACAAATGCAAACTTATGCACTTTTTGACGCTTTTAGTCCCAAAATGAGCATAAAGTTTATTATAGCACACCGAACCCCTTAAAGCCTATTTCTAAGCAATGTAAAGGATATTTAGGGTGTGTTTAACTTATGGTCATGTTCCGGATTGTTCGTTACAGTTCAAATTGACATACTTTCGTAGTTTGTCGAATTTAGTCCCTGTAAGCGAATAAACTTGATTTCGGCACACCAAACCTTCCAAAAGTTATGTCTATGTTATGTAAAGGTTATTTAAGGTATGTTAAGCCTATGTCACTGTTCCGGAGTGTTTGTTGCATTAAACTGGTTATATTTACGTATTAGTGCGCGTATAACCTTCTAGAAAGCGATTTAAAGCCCGAATTCAAACAAGAGTTGATGTGTGCAATTGATACACATGATTATACAAATCCCAAGTATGAAATAAAATATTTCATTGGTTTGGTATTTGTTTGATAGTTGAAGTGACACAGATGTCACAATCTCCCCTACTTCAGGAAATTTCGTCCCGAAATTTATCTTAGAGGAAACTTGTGAGAGTTTGAAACATGAAGTTGAAAAGATCGAACAACACTGGTTAGAGTCCTGAACTTCTAGTAACTTTAAATAACATCATGCTTACAATGTAGGAGGGACACTTATATATAAGTCTATTAAGCGTTATTGGTGCGTCCACCGTACCTCCATTACATCGTTCACATTTTGTTATTGTTGTCACTATCGGTTCTTACACATAATAATTTTTTACTGGGTTTCTGTGCACTGAATTTCATAATTATGTACGCATCCATAATTACATAATTCCTTGCATAGTTCGCGTAGTGTATTTTATAATGCGTAGTGGAAACAAAATGAACAAACCTGTGATGAGTGTGACTAGACCATACTGGGGTCCTTTTTAATTGAGTCAACAAATGATTTCTAGACCGCCAAGGAGTCTTTTCAGCTTATATCATCACATGTCATTCTTAACCAGATTCTGAATCAATCTTTTGACTAGACCACTCAAAGGGTCTCTTTTTGAATCATGGAATGGTACTATGTAATCCAAGGGTCTTGACTATCACGTAGAAGCCCAATAAGGATTTAAGGTAGTACCTTTTGAATATCCTACTACGAATCCCTCATATGAAGATATGAAAGGTTCTACGAGGATTTGGATAACGAATATCTAGAGTATACAAAACCACAAAATGCATAAAAGAAAACACAAAATGCATAAACACATAATCACATAATTGTTGAACTTGATTTTAAATTTGTTATCATTTTGTTAATTTGTTCTGCTAACTGAGCACATGTATTTAAAGCACACTAGGAATCCATTCCGTGGATTTCATTTGGTACTTTAAACATTATCAAGAATCTAACTATGAAGATAGAAAGATCTTAAAGAGAAAATTCGATTTCGATTGTAAGGAACCGAAATGTTCGAATTAAGGTACACAAGGAATCCAATTAAGGACTCTGATTTGAATGATAATCATCCACAAGGGTCTAATTGTGAAGATAAAAAGATCCCATATGGATTTTAGAATTTGAAAAGCGGGAGGCATTTCAAAACCTTGCACTAGACGTGCTTAAGTCAAAACATGAGGTAAAATGCTTATGAAGTTGAGATACTAGATATGTCAAGGTGACATATGAAGCAGAATTTGAAAGTTAAGTCAATGTATGAGAAAAAATGTTTTTGAAAACTATGCATGAGGTTTCTAAAAAAAGAAAAAAAATGTGTCCAATGTCTTTGAAACCTTATATATAATACTTTTGAAATCATAAAGTAGGTGTATTAGGTAGGTATATTTACAAAAATGTTTTAAAATCATGCGAGATAAATTTTGAAATTATGTATAAGGTTTTTGAAAACATGAATAATGCTTTTGAAATCATGCACTTGATATAAGTAATTATACTGTATTAATATTGTTTTCAAAATATATGAAAGATTTTGAAATCATGAAGGTTGTTTTTGAAAACATAGACAATGTTTTTGAAAACATGGAGGTTATTTTTGAAAACATAGACAATGTTTCTGAAATCATGGAGGTTGTTTTTGAAAACATAGACAATGTTTTTGAAATCATGCATTTGATAATGTTAAGTAATTACACTATATTAAAAATGTTTTCGAACTATATATAAAATATTTTTGAAATCATGAAGGTTGTTTGGAAAACTTATGTTATGCGTGTTGAAAAGAAATCAGAACGTAATGGGTATGAGATTTGAAAATACCCTTAGTTATCTAACCAAGGATTCAAAGGCACAGATGTGCAAAAACCACGATTACTCATAATTTCGCTTTATTTCTTGTACTTCGTCTCCTAGAATGAAACGAGTACTTAAAATTTTTGAGGATATCATGAGCGATCACTTGAAAGGGAGGATCACAAGAGTAGTTTGTAAAGAACACAGTTCCTTGATGTAGGTATCATAGGGAAATGCCATACACACATGTAACTACATTTGTACATCAGAATTGTGAACAACAATTTTTATTTATGAACAAGACAGATTGTTTCACAATACAAGAAAACAAAAGAAACAAAGGCATAAGACAGCAACATCTTTTGCTCAGCCAAATGCTCATCCAAGGGTTGGATTTGCATTGACAATCTTCGGGCATTTGTTCCTGAAATGGCTCGTCTCGCCACAGTTGTAGCAAGTACCAGACGGAAAACGAGCTTGAGTAGGGTTGACTTGGAGTTGGGTAGCAGCAAGGTTTATAGCAGCTTTGTTTTGCATAGCAAAGCGGCATATGTTAATCAAATGTCCCCACCGTCCATAGTAGGTACATTTGGAGCAGGGTATGAGGTTTAAATGGTGACGATTGCATCGCTTGCACCATGGGGCAACTCCCAAGTACGGCTTCCTAGCTGGTGGCGTTGCCACTTGGCTAGGTCCCGCTTGATTTAGTGCACTCGCTGTGGGTTTCCTTAAAGCCTTACGCTTCCTTGATTTTGGTGCAGGCTCAACTTCTGCTTCCTTCGATGACTCTTGAGTGGCTTCTTTGTTGAGACGAGACATGGCAATGCCTAAATCCACACACTTCAGAATCACTTCGCCTATTTGCTGGGCAAATTTGGCTATTTGTTTGGACATTTGACCGTTGCTGAGAGGAAGAGACATTCTAGAAGAGAATGAAAGACATAGGAAGAAACAAGTGAAAGGTTATCGAATAATCAAAACAGAAAGGCAACGCATAAAAATTGCGATCATTTTTTTGTTACCTAAGGCAAACAAATGAGACGGTGACAAATCAAAGCAAGTGGGTCATAATAATGTATCGCTGAAGACATGCTTGCCTATAAGTGAACACTCATCCCAAGAGTTCCCAGGTAAGAGTGACTGGTCCGATATTGCGGATTTGTACGTACACTCTAGCCTTAGACAGAAAACTCAGGGTATAGGCATTCACCCTTCCAGTTTGCACATGTTCACATTATAAGACCCAAACTTTGATGAGATTTTGAAAACTTAGAGGGTTCAAAACCTTATAATAAATCATCCTAGAACAGATGATTGCTTTTCGAAGCGGTTTTGAAATTTGTGTTTGTGGTTGTCGCCTAAGGATAGGTGACGGTATTGTTTTATAACTAAACGCAAGTAAACTCGCGTTAGGGTCCTAGGAAGGTTATAGACTAGGTCAAAGCATTACTAATAACCTAATTCCCTATAACCATGAGCTCTGATACCAACTTTTCTGTCACACCCCGACCACGTAAAACAACAAATCGTGGCGGAAACGTCGGGGAGTGTTGTAACAGAATCATTATTTCATAACACATGGAAATTTGAAATTTTGTTTTATTGATTAACTGAGTTACAATGTCTAAACAAACAAATAAATTTAACATAATTAACTAGTCTTGCATCTTTTATTGTCACTAAGGCCCAAGTCCGCCTATGTGTATCTTGATCAATCCTATGCATCATCTCCTGAAACACATGTGAAAATAGGTACGTCAGCATAAAAATGCCGGCGAGTACATAGGTTTTATTGATTTAGGATTCATGACTTATAAGTTTAGAAAAAGTTGTTTAACAAAAAGTCAGTCATGATCCTTGTAAAATGTTTTGTTTTATAAATCATTTGAAAGCGATGATAGATATGTATATTTAAAAGAATAATGTAAGGTTAAATGAAAACCAAGTAAAATGAGTTTGTATAAAACAAACTATTTTGCAAAACAATGTCTTGTGAAAAATATGTTATTTGTGTAAAATGTATAAGTCCAAATTGAATGATTTAAATAACGCTACGACATGTAAAATAATACAAACTTTTATATATAGGAAGTACCAGCGGCGTATCCACCATGCTTGTATCACATTACACACGCCTCGTTACTTAAATCTCTTACCCAAACAAACCACCAATGTGAATTGCCCATGTCTAAATCATTTGTCAAATGTCTTTGTGTAAACCATGTCAAAATGTTGTCCAAGAAATGTGTATATCAATATCAAAATGTCTATGTCAAATATCAATCATGTAATGTGTAAACAAAATGTCATGTATGGCAAGTGAAATATGTATCAACTAAACCATAGGTAAAAATGCACAAAACAATGTATTGAAGTAAAACGTGATTTAAATCAACATTATGTTTTGTGGAAATGCATGCTATACAGAATACAAACATTTATGCGGTATTGTGAAAATGCATACATACAAGCCTTGTGACTGTGGTGATAAACCCTTAAACAAATTAAAGGTCTATCTGTGTTATGTTTTAATCGAATTCGGTCATTCCTTCCATCCAAACATACCTAGGATGTCAGAAACAGGAGTTGTCAATTCCTATGGTACCATTACCTACAAACGAGCGGCGTGATCAAAGTTAATGAATGTATATGGTCCCAGTTAAACAAACCAAATGTCATACCCAAAGTGTAAGCATGTGATGGAATGAAAATGTACTAAGTATGATGAACATACATAGCATGAAAAGATAATGTAAAACAATGTACTAGGTATGCGCTAAATGAACATACATAGCATAAAATGTCATGTAAAACGATGTACTAAGTATGCACACAATGGACATACATAGCAAAAACATAATGAAATCATGTACTAATAATGTACTAATGAACATAGCAAGTAAATGATGTGAAAACAAGAAAGCATGAAAGTAACAAGTAGGCACATGTGTTTCACCCCAAAATGTTTGAAAAACAGTAAAAGAGGGGTCTATGTACTCACATGAGGGTGCTTAGAAGTCTTGAACAACAACCAAGCAAAGCTAGAGGGATCACAGAATCAAATGACACCCTATATAGATAACTACATAAATAACCGGACCTAAATCGGGAGATTGGATAGTATGAGGTTTGGTAAACCAAATGAATATTGGAACTCATATGATATGGTTTAACAAAGCCCATATACTAAAATGAAACCTAACCTAAGTGCTTACGACCCATTAAGACCCGTTTAGGTAGCTTATGCTACTTTAACACGCCGTTCGCGTAAAACGCGTTCGGACCGCCTAACTAGTCCTATGACAAGTAGAATATGCCTTATCATGTCTAATATAGTTGCCTAATCAGATTAGATGTCAAAATTTAGGTTACATATGCTTAAATTGAATTTATGCGTAAAAAGGGTATTTTGGTAATTTTCCTAAGGCATATAAACTACCTATTATACAACTACTTAAACGACGTGACCATAAGGTATAACCTCGGAAGGCTATTCCCTATACAACTATGGTCACCTAATGTGTTTGGTTAGATCCTAATGATCGACCAAACGGGTCAGGTTCGATAATAAAATCGATTGTTTAGATCGCTTACCTTACGACCCTACATAAGCACTAAATCTAAAAGTGACGAGTTAAACATGCAAAAACATGTTTAACGAGGTTAGAAAACAGGTTTGGTATCAAAACAAATGGTTTTGATACCTAAATGTAGTTTGGTTACAAAATACGCAAGAATACGCACTTTGGCCGAAACTACGACTCGTCACTACACCTAAATAACGTGGTAATCAGAAGGTATAGTAACTAGGGACTATAACCATCGTGATTACGCTCACGTTGCGAAGTTCAAACGAAATTCGCGTTGACCATAGACTGGTCAAAACAGAAAGTCAAACAAAGTTTGACTTTAACGCTAAAAACATAAAAGAACGAAAGAATACTTACAAAGGGTCCAAGAACGGAAGCTTTGATCCGAATATTCTCAAGTATGAAGTGATTAATCACATCAACTTAGAGAACCAATTCAGATTCAAAGGTGTGGGTTTGAAGTGCAACATGGAGGGGTATTTATAGATATGGTAGAGCTGTTAAGATCATTCCTCGTTAACCATCGTGATTACGCTCACGTTGCGAAGTTCAAACGAAATTCGCGTTGACCATAGACTGGTCAAAACAGAAAGTCAAACAAAGTTTGACTTTAACGCTAAAAACATAAAAGAACGAAAGAATACTTACAAAGGGTCCAAGAACGGAAGCTTTGATCCGAATATTCTCAAGTATGAAGTGATTAATCACATCAACTTAGAGAACCAATTCAGATTCAAAGGTGTGGGTTTTAAGTGCAACATGGAGGGGTATTTATAGATATGGTAGAGCTGTTAAGATCGTTCCTCGTTAACCGAGATTCAATCCTAGCCGTACACATCGAGCCCACTGTTTTACAAAACCAGGGGAGCCCCTAGAAATGCCCCAAAACCATGTGCAAAGGTGGGTAACAGCTGGATCAAGCTGGAAAACACTTACTGCTGATCTGGGGATGCTTTACGGACCATATGTGGTCCTCTTACGGTCCGTAAGGACCCTGCAGACCAGCAAAGTTTGAGTTTTGGCAGTTTTGGTCCCTGTGCGCGTATGGTCGTGTTTTGGCACTTCTAACACCCGTCAAACCCATTTTTAAGCTCCATAAGGATGTTAAAGCATAGGGAACTTGAAACATGCTCAAAAATGTGTCGGACGTCGGTTCGTTTGGCCGTACGATCGCGTTGTTCGGTTAATTACAACGGAAGTCGTAACGAACGTGAAAACGATCCAAATTGCGCGACGAATGGATTTTTATCAAGCCAATCACTAAAACATAATATTTTAATGATTACATAAAGTTTTGGATGTCCGGATGTATTCAGAACGTAAATTATGCGCGAAAATGCAAACTTATGCACTTTTTGACGCTTTTAGTCCCTGAATGAGCATAAAGTTTATTTTAGCACACTGAACCCCTTAAAGCCTATGTCTAAGCTATGTAAAGGATATTTAGGTTGTGTTTAACTTATGGTCATGTTCCGGGATGTTCGTTACAGTTCAAATTGACATACTTTCGCAGTTTATCGAATTTAGTCCCTGTAAGCGAATAAACTTGATTTCAGCACACCAAACCTTCCAAAACTTATTTCTAAGTTATGCAAAGGTTATTTATGGTATGTTAAGCCTATGTCACTGTTCCAGATTGTTTGTTGCATTAAACTGGATATATTTACCCATTATTGCGCGTATAACCTTCCAAAAAGCGATTTAAAGCTCGAAATCGAACAAGAGTTGATGTGTGCAATTGATACACATGATTATACAAATCCCAAGTATGAAATACAATATTTCATTGGTTTGGTATTTGCTTGATGGTTGAAGTGACACAGATGTCACAGTATGCACCTGGTTTTTCGCTAATTCCTCGTGTGCTCTTCATCTTTTCAACAAAGCGGTCGTCTCACGAACATAATGTACCTACAAATCTCAACCCTTGTTTAGAAGCATGCTTCTCACACCCATTAAAGCTTGTTAGTTACCTAGTTCTACCACTTTTATGAAAATATTACCAAGTCATACGTTAATTTACTTTGATTTATGTGGAAAAATAATTTACAACAACAACAAAACTAACTCACTTTCGTAGGAATCACGGTTGCATTTAGCGTATGCAACAAGCCCTTTTAAACCTCCCGATAACTCGGGAGGACGAATAGGTCTCGTGAGGGTCATATAGGGAACACACCCACAAAGTTCATTTAACTAGAAAAATAAAATAAAACGAATAAGAATACAAACTCTATAACAATCATACCTGATTTGTCTCTTATGGTGGCCGAAGTGAGAATTTGCCTACTGAGTTTCCAACATATGCTCGGTATTTGGCATGCCGAATCCACTCTATTTTTCTTTTATGTAGCATGTGTATTAAACAACTTTGGGGTCGTTTCTTAACGAGTTATCCAATGTCTTGCAATGCCACCCTTCGAATACTTATGCCTGAACCCGCATCACCAACTTTGTTGGTTGGAGTGATAAGTATGGGAGAAGGATAGATATGAACGTGGGCTTCTTTCGGGTCCGAGTCATCTCGTGGTGTCATGTCTTCCGCTTGGTTCAAACATTCATCTTTTTGCTCAGGAAGATTTATAACCTCTTCCACCACATCACCATCAACCATGGTACCATTAGCCAACACCTCTTGGTCTCGTCTAAGTTGAGCCAGTTCTTCAGCGAGTTGACCCACTTTCTTTGCCAAGGCTTCAAGAGCTTTATCTCTCACCTCAAGTTCCTTCTTCTGTTCCATCTTAATCTCTTGATTTGAAGTAATGATGGCATTCATGATTGCATCGAGCTTGGAACTTATTGAATCATGAGGTTCCTCAGATGCCGGTTAAGAGTATTCATTATAATAATCATCATACTCCTCTTGGTAACTTGAGAAATGTGGCAATTCAGGTTCATAGTTGTTATAACCCCGCTCTTGCTCATAATGGTAATCTATCTCTGAATAGTAATATTCTTGATAATTTGGTGGTGGTGGTGGTCTATCGTATGGATAATGTGAGGATGGACCATTGAAATCTTCATAATTTGCCCTCATATATTCACACAAGCTGCTGAGGTAGTCTTCCCGATCCTTGTAGGCTTGAACTTTTTCGTAGAAAACATAGCAATCCTCTAATAAATTCTCTCTGCTTCCGCAACACTCACACGGATCATCATCTACCCAATTCATATTGAAAGATGGTGCCTGCAAAACATGTACCTGCACAAAAGCTCGACCACCCAAAGTAAAATCACAAAAATACAAGTAAGAAAACTAACACCAAAATCAAACAAACTATGAAATACTAAGCGCACTAGCTCCCCGGCAACGGCGCCATTTTGACATGACCGTGTCGTCCCGATCAATCAAAAACCCAATTAACCTAGATAGCTAGGGTAAGTCGGGTATCGTATCCACGAAGAGCATGTGGTCAGTATTGCACGACCTTTTCGATTAGTTAGACTATTTACAAAAATGTACAATGTGATTATGAAGCTTACTAATTTTTAGTTGTTTGTTTGGTTTGAAAAGAAGTCGAAGTGAATTGACAAATTATTATTATTATTTAAACAACGTTAGATTAACTAATATTGCAAACTAAACTAAATGATTGAAACAAGAAATTAGAAACAAGTTCCACACCCAGTTTGATAGTTGTAATCCTAAGGTTCCTACATGTTTTAACTTGATTCAATTGCATATAGTGATTAACGGATTACTATCACAAAGCTTAGGTGCCAATTGCTATCGACGTCATAGACAATGGACCATAATGCACTTCATTACCTTGGACATGTAAATCCTAACCTACGATAAGGCATAAGTGCACAAATTCATTTCGCAGAGTCAAATTTTATAATCATTCGACAATTCACAAATTCAATTCAAATGCACGAAAATTATCATAGGTTTCAAATACTAAACAATTTGTCACAAAATCAAATCAAAATACAAATGCATAAACCCTAGAAAATCTTACAACATCGACACCGGGGTGAAACCGAAGAGACTAGCCGCTCATGGTTGAGTGGATGCGATCACCAGTCGACGAGCACAAACACGGAGCCATGACCTTGAGTCTTGAGGAGTGGTGGAGGTTAGGGTTTGAAGGTTTGATGGAGAATGGTTGAAGATGATGGAGATGGTGATTGTGGAGTGGATTAGGGTTCTAGGTTACAGGTGAATGGTAGGTGGTGTTAGAGATGGATTAGGTGTGATTAGATAGGTTGGGGATGTGTTAGATGATGATGAATGGTTCCAAGGAGGTGTTTTATCCTCACACAACTCTTAACCACTGTTTCATGGTCAAACTTGATGATATAACTCGTTTCCATGCTCCAAAACTTAAAATTCGCGCACTGAAGCTGTGAGGGGCATCCCCGACGGCCTTTTGGGGCGTCCCTGACGTTGCCTAGTTTTGCCGGTTTCGTCCGAAACTGTTTTCTTCATAACTTCTTCCTTATAGCTCCGTTTTACTCATCGTTTTCGCCCACGTACTCGTAATTCAGCCCTCTATCATGCAATCATCAAATATATTCATTTTAAATCCATTAAAATTCCCCAAAACACATCCAATCTTTGTGATTAACCCGGTTTTGTTCATTTCACATCCCCGGTTGATCCGATTCGCGTCCTGGTCCTCCGTTTAGCTCCCGATTAACTCCTTAAACTCTTTTAGACCTGTAAAACACAAATCCCATTAAAAGTAGGCTATTCAAGATTAAAAGCTAAGTAAAAACATCAACTTAAGCACAAACGATCACCAGTTTTCGACCACGTATCAAGTTGAAACTAGTGACATATGTTTTGCAATCTAAGTTCTTCATGACAGAGTCAAGAAGTCAGTTTCAACCTTCTCTACCTCATGTTGAGGGAAGTAGGTTTCTTTTACCAATTCCACGAATTTGGCCCATAAGAGGTTCTAGAGAGGGATCTTCCCTGTGGCTTGTATCAGTGCTTTCCACCAGGTTAGGGCATCGCTCTTAAAAGACTGGGATACAAATTTAGCCACATCCTCTTTGGCACATCCACTGATATCTACCACCGTTTCCATTTCATCTAGCCATTTCATACAATCTATGGCTCCTTTTTCTCCATTAAAGTCTCTTGGTTTACAAGAGTAAAGTCTGTTGGTTTACAAGAGACGAAGTACTTATACGTGCAACCCTTGTTGAAACGGGGTTCTTGATCAAACACTATCTTCTTGGGTGGTTCACTCTTTTGATTTGATGGATTAACATATTCATCCTTCTTAGATTTATGCGGTTTAGAGTGGGACTTAGAGTGAGATTTGGAGCGAGTGGCACTCGACTCCTTCAGTACTCTGTCTACAGCTTTAGTAATGGTTGTATCAATCATGGCCTGTAAGTCAGCGCCAGTTATATTATGTCTTATAGCATCATTTCTTTCAGCTGTATGGCTATGAGCTTCGTTGGAATTAACCATGATGAAGCTTTTAATGTTATATATCAAATAACAACATCTGTTTAGTTGCTAAATAATGAATATCATAATTGACGATTAACTAGCATGGTGTTAAATGAACCATATAGGCTAATAATTATAACATTTCTAAAGAATATTTATTTAAGAATTATTTTATTTTAGTTACCCTATGTTACAAAAGAACCATCAAAGGCATTTAAATAGGATAGAATCCTTTGTATATTAGACAGGGGATCATAGTCACAACTGTCATTGTCTGATCGACGATATTGTGTAGCTCGAAAGCTTGTCTCGAGGAACAATTAGAAATAACAAGTATATTCCTGAACACAGTAAACTTTGGACCAAATGTATAATTCGAAATCTTTGAATTCTTTGGAATAGTGTACCTCGGATCAAAAGGGTACTTCAGAACTAGTTATTTCAGAACTAGTACTTCTGATCAAAGTAATTCGGACTATATATACTATGGACCAAAGGTAATTTGGAACCTTTTGTATATCGGATCAAGGATAGTTCGGACTTCCTCAGTAGTTCGGATCAATGGTACAGTTTTGAAGGTTTTGTTTTTCGAAATAAGGTTTAACCAATGCCCCAGCTGCATTTATGGACATGATGAACAGGATATGTAAGCCATACCTGGATAAATTCATAATTGTCGTTATAGATGATATTCTAATTTACTCTAAGAGTAAGGAGGAACATGCAGAGCATCTGCATACACTTCTGACGTTATTGAGAAAAAGAAAAGCTATATGCTAAATTCTCAATATGCGAATTTTAGTTGCAAGAATTACAATTCCTTGGACATCTGGTTAATCATGAAGGAATTCATGTGGATCCCACAAAGATCGAGGTGATTACCAAATGGAAAGTCCCTGAATCGCCAACCTAAGTAAGAAGTTTTCTTGGACTGGCTGGATATTATAGACGGTTTATTCAAGATTTTTCTAGGATAGCAATTCCATTAACCAAACTGACCTGCAAATCAGTTAAGTTTGAATGGGGACCAAAATAGGAGGAAGCCTTTAAGATTTCAAAGCAAAGGTTAACCAACGCACCCATACTCGCATTACCAGAAGGATCTGAAGACTTTATAGTCTATTGTGACGCGTCTAAGTTAGGATATGGATGTGTGTTGATGCAACGTCAAAAGGTTATAGCTTATGCCTCTAGACAACTTAAGAAACATGAATAGAATTACACAACCCATGATCTAGAGTTAGGAGCCATAATTTTTGCCCTTAAAATTTGGAGACACAATCTTTATGGTAGTAAGATTGTTGTCTTCACAGATCATAAGAGTTTAAGATATATTTTTGGGCAAAAGGAATTAAATATGAGACAGGGACGCTGGATGGAAATTCTTAGTGATTATGATTGTGATATCCAGTATCATGCAAGGAAAAAGCAAATGTAGTTGCCGATTCTTTAAGTCGAAAGTATCATGAAAAGCCAAAACGAGTACGCTCCCTCAGACTAAATATGCAGATAGATTTAAATGAGCAAATTAGAGAGGTACATGAAACAACAATTGTTGGGTTTTTCACATGTTTATCAATGATATTTTATCCTTATAAAATAAAAACGTAGCGGAATAAATATTTAAAACATGTTACTTTCTTGATATAAAACCCATTTTATATGTAAAACCCAATACCCGGATGCTATCAAAAATTAAAACACAACCATAGGGTGTTTAGAATACTACCTTCTTGGAGTAAAAGGAAATAAAGAAGATGATGCTTCTTGAACAGTTGTTTTCAAGTGTAGAAGACCTCAAGCTTGTATAGCCCAAACCTGCCAACAAACACTCTGAGTTTAGCTAGGATTTACACTTATGAACTCACTAAAAAACCCCTCTTGATAACCACCATGGCCGAAATTATGAGAGAAGTTTATGGAGTTTTATGCACTTGAAAAACAACTTAAAAACTTCTCGGAGACCCATCTTGGCCGATTTTAGTAGAGAGTATTCTCAAAAACTTTCAAATTCATCTCTAATTAATTTTGTCATACAAAATCTATTAAAAGTATAAGAGAGAATGTAGCCACCAGATATACCCAATCAATGAATATCTAGACATGCAAAATGCATGGTTTCTCATTGGATCAAAAAATATGTCTTGGGAAGACCTATGGGGGGCGGCCCACTTGTAGATGTTTAATAAAAAAGATTTCAAAATTCTTTTATAAACATTTTAAGTCTTATATAATTTTATAACTTTTATAAAATTATAACATCACATGTTTTAAGACTTATACAACTTTTATTAAGTTATCTAACCCATTAAATAACAAAATAAAATATTCTCTCAAAATAAGTTATCCATATAATTTATTAGTTTGTCAAGTGCAATTATTTAGAAAACCAATTTCTAAATATTATAAGTGTTAATATTTATTTGTTTGATCATATCATAAATAATTATTATAAGTGTTTGTCTAGCTTGTATTTGGGTATAACTCGACTTGGATCATAACGTACTAGCCACATCAATTTAATATGTGTCTTGGGCATACAGAATCTAGCAATCTCCCACTTGCACAAGATACATAGAAGATTGATGCAAGTAGTAAAGACCACCTAACTATAGTTTACTACCCCTAATACGTATGACTATATATCCCATTCAATAACATCATCCCCTTCACGTCCCTTACTTGAACATGATTTAGGTGAATCTATCATTTATCCTTTCGTTATAGATGTCATGTCAAATACAGAGACATAGGGTGATCACTCTCTGTTGAATTAACTTTAGCAGGCCTTAGACGTCTTACTCTCAACGAATAAGAAGAACAATTCCCTTCTTGACTACATACGTCTCTCATAATCACCTTGTACCACACCTGAGTTTAGCCTTATGTACTGCCTTATTACAGACAGTGAAGAACTAGGTCAAGGTATAATACTTGGTGAATATCAAGACCCAATATGTATCTCAGGTCAGAGGATACTATGATATTCTCCTTTACTCAAACTTACTTATGATCAATCACAAATGATTCCATGCAGTAACATTTGAGAGCGAGTCAGTCCAATATTTGTATCCCACAAATATCTATGACCTTTGGCAGCAACACTTTGCTCTATATTCATACCTAATGAATATCCACCAATCCAAGTTCATAATAGTCTTACATTCATATTTGTTCCCACAAGTATGATCGACTACGGACATATAGAATAAGTAACTTATTCACGGATTTAAACATGCTAAAATGGAACATAACTCAAATACCATAAAGAGTAATAATAACAGTTGTTCCCATATCCAAATACAAAACAGATCAAATCCAATCACTAAAATATCGAAGTCCCAAGGCACAAGTAGGACCCTTCATGCTTTACCCGTTCAAGGAGCTTCGTGAGTGGATCCGCAATATTTTGATCAGTGCGAACTTTGCGAATACATATCTTTCCCTTTTTCAACTTCATCCCTTATGTAGTTGAAACTCCGCTCAATGTGCCTAGTCGTTTGATGTGCACGAGGTTCCTGGATTTGAGGAATCGCACCATCGTTATCATAAAGATCTCTAGGGGTCCTGAATGGTAGGGCCTACCCCGAGATCGGCAATAATTCAAGTGGTAGATCCACATGAATCATCTCAAATAATGAAGCGGCGATGTATTCTGATTCTCTAGTGGACAATGCTACCCTGATTGTGATTGAGAATCATCTCGATCAGTTAATAAACTCGTATCCATGTAACCCTTTACAACGAATTCCGAAACTCGCATCCCTGTAACCCTTTACAATGAGTTCTTCTTCACCAGATCCATATATTAGAAATATATCCTTAGTCCTTCTAAGGTATTTCAATATATATATTTTTTAACAGTCACCCAATGACCGTTACTCACTGGTATCTTCTCGTTATGCTTAAAGCGCATAACTTGTCTGGTCTAGTGCATATCTTTACATACATAATGAATCCTATAGCTGACACATATGGGATTCCTTTCATTCTTTTCTGCTCATCCTTTGAGTTTGGACATTGAAACGCTTTCAATATTGTCCCCTTTTTGAACAGGTACCAAACCTTTCATAAAGTTCTATATCTTGAACCTTTTCAAGATTTTGTCAATGTATGCACTTTGGTTTAAACCTATCAGGCGCCTTGATCTATCCCTATAGATCTTTATTCTCAAAATATAGGTGACTTCTCCAGGATCCTTAATGGAAAAACAACTTCCAATCCAGGTTTTTACACCTTCCAAGGTTGGAATGTTATTTCCAAATAGTAGAATGTCATCAACATATAATACTAAGAAAGTGATGATGCTCCCACTAGCTTTCTTATACACACAAGCTTCATCGACGTTCTTGATGAATCCATATTCCCTAATCTCTTCATCAAGACAGTGTTTCTGACCTCTAGATGCTTGTTTCAATCCATAGATTGATATATTTAACTTGCATACTTTATTAGGATGTTTTGGATCGACAAAACCTTCAGGCTGAACCATATAGACATCTTCCTCAAGATATCCACTTAGGAAAGCCGTTTTGAGATCCATTTGCCAAATCTCATAATCATATTATGCAGGTATGGCAAATAATATCTAAATTGACTTTAGCATCGCCACAGGCGAGAATGTCTCATCATAATCAACCCCTTGAGTTTGAGTGTAACCTTTTTCTACAAGTCTCGCTTTACAAGTATCCAAGTTACCATGCATGTCGGTTTTCTTCCCGAAAACCCACTTACTTCCAGCTACTTTGTAGTTAAGAGGTAGCACAAACACTTTCCAAACTTGGTTGTCATACATGGATTGCATCTCTATGTTCATGGCTTCAAGCCATTTGTCACAATCGGATTTTGACATTGCATCATGGTATGTGGTAGGTTCACCCGAATCTACCACGTAGCATCCATCCATGAAAAATCCATATCTTTCAGGTGGACTACTAATTCTACCAGATCTATGAACGTTTTGTGTGTAATGATCAACCACATGATCATTGATCAACAACTTGATCGTTTTTAACAACCTCTTGTTGAGTGCTAGTATTAAACAAAAGTGTATCGGCTTGTGGTTCTCGATCCTTATCAAGTTCCACTGTTCTACTAATTCCTTCCACAAGGAACTTAGCTTCCAAGAACTCAGACTTTCGAGCAACAAATACCTTTTGCTCTGTTGGATCGTAGAATTAATATCCTATACCATCTTTAGGATATCCTACGAAGAAAGGTGTCTTATCCACTTTCTTGGTTTGGGCCACATTGAATGTACGGGCCGCGGAGAGCAAAGCGTAACCCCAAAATGATAGAGATAATGCGCTCCTAGCCATCATAGAACGAACTATATCCAATTGAGTTCAATTCCTCTTCTATCATAACAAAGAACTTTGATGGAGTTGATTTTGTACTTCACTTTTGACGATTTTAAACGTTTCAAAACTTCATCTTTGTGTCTCGGCAAGTACACATAACCATAACTACTATAGTTTTCGGTTAATGTAATGAAGTATCTTTCACCATTCCTAGTTATTGGCTTAAAAGGATCACATACATCGTATGATACCTAATAAATCATTTGCCCTTTGGTTGGTACAAACTAAAGGGTTTCTTGGTCATTTTACGTTGTAAACAAGATTCACATGTATCAAATGAACCAACTTCATTTGTTTCCAAATGACCATTCTTTTGAAGTGTTTGCATGCGATTTCTGTTTATATGACCAAGGCGATAATGCCAAAGATAGGTCTCACTCAAATCCATTTTGAGTTTCTTGGTGATTGCTTGGTACATTTAACTATCAAATGGTATATTATAATGAACCAATTCATAAATACCATTTGAAGGCATAGCTTTAAAGTAAAACATGTCATTCATCGATATAAATGTCATTGTTTACAAACTTTAAATCAAAACTATATTGTCTTATAAGGGAAACTTGAATAATATTCCTAGTCAAACTAGGAGCATACATAACATGTTTAAAACAATTTCCAAACCATTTGGAAGTTTCAAAATATAGTCTCCTTGGGCTTCAACTTGAACTTTGGCTCCATTGCCTAAGAGCAGACTAGTGTCTCCCTTCTTGTAATATCTATTTCTTTTGAACTCTTGCAACAAGTTGCAAACATAAGTTCCACATCCGGTATCTTATACCCATGTGTTTGGAGAAATAACATTAAGGTCAATATGTATCATAAAAATTGTACCTGAGGTTTGCCCTGCATCCCTCTTGTTATTCAACTCCTTGAGACAGGTTGGACAATTCCCTTTCAAATGCCCTATCTCACCATATTCAAAGCATGGATCGTTCATGGCAACCTTTGCCTTCTTTTCTTTTGGTTTCGGTGGTTGCGCTTTAGCCTTTCTTCTTCTTTCCCTTTGATGTGCCTATTTCCATTTGCAACATTTGCTTTGGTGTTGGGGTGATGCCCTTTCTTGTTGCCACCCTCATTGATCGTTAGAATGGGTAAAGCCCTTTTACCCATGTTGAGCCTATCGAGGTGATCAATGTGGCTTTTCATCTTAAATACATAAGATGATATCGATTGGGTTTCCTCCATTCGACATGCATGAAGCGCCTAAAGTGTTCTACCCTTGCATATTGTAGGAACATTTCCTTCAATTGGGTAATCATGTCGTATGCCCATGATGTTCAAAATCCCTTTGAATCTCGGGAATCATAATTCCTAACATGAGGCAAGAGGCTTGCATAGTATCCTTGGTATACTTAATCCAATCGTTATAGGCATCCTTATCTTCCATAAGAGGTTCATTGGGATTAGGATCGTTCAACACATAGAATATCTTTTCTTACTTGAGAATGATTCTTAAGTTTCGATATTAATCCATGAAGTGTTATGATTGAGACGATCCTTTTCAAGGATTGTTTTTAGTGATAGGTTACGGACGGTTTGAGTAATATTGTTAGCGGCCATCTACACAATTTAACAAGGTTCAATTTTAGTATTTTTGATATTATTATATTTTAATCATTAATACCCTTTTATGTCTTTGAGACAATTAATAATTAAAATCTAGAATCCAACGTTACATTTAAATATTGGTTAGGTGACCTTTATCCCATTATTTAAATTAACAAGGTAGTCAACGTTTGACGATTGCAACCCTTTGCAACTTCTAGCCATATGAGATCGGTTAAACATCTTTATGTTTAGTTGGCATGTTTAATCCCATCAACACCTTTTGTTCGCCATGCTTCGGTGACCCTAAGTTCATGGTTTCAAAATCAAGTCGTCCAACTTACACACACGTGTGAGTTTATACACATAAGTGGTTAGGTAACCTTTATCCCACAAACATGGTAAACCCACCTCGAATATACAAGTTCCCTCAAATGTGGTTAGGTGACCTTTATCCCACAATAAGAGTTCCCAAGTGATTCGAGTGTTGTATAAAAGGATGGTGTTTGACTTGTTTTATAAAAGGGGTTTTTTAATATTTCAAAATTCTAGTTTAGAATATATTATGTACGATACATTTGCATGCATTCAAATCCTTGGTACTTTAGAAAAACCAATTTTCAAGGTTCTTTTTAATAAAACCCATTTTATTATAAAATCATTAATTCTTAATAACCTTTTATTAACCATTTTAATGATTTTTTTAAAGAACCAATTTTAAGCTTGTTGTTGATTATTAGTCTGTTAAGCATGCATATCCAAATATCATCAAAACAATATAAATAAGCAACCACACAAGCACAACACACATATAATAGGTGTATAACCATAGCCAACTATTTTGACAACATTGTTAGCCGAAACAAGTGTGACAAAAGGTCCTTCCTAAGGGTTGAATATTGACACAAATAATGTGTAGTTGAACTCCCACTTTATCCCGCATCCAAATGCTTCAAGTCTTCTTCTTGTGTTATGATTTCTTCACATTCTTTGGCTTCCAAATGTCTTTTATATTCAGCTCCAAACTCCTTTGGACTTCAAAAATGTGTTTTGGTTATCGGGCTAAAATCCCGTTAAGAACTATGAAGTCCTTTAGGCCCAAAATTGGCCAAAACCAAAACCATATTTTGTGTGCATCTTCTTTTACAAAAAAATATCCTAATACATTTTTTCTAGTAAAATAAAATGCACCTAATCTATTTACTTACATACCAAATGAAAATAAATAAATTACATATTTTTACAAATGGAAGAACAAAGATAATAATTATTACAACCTTTGAAATAATTAAATATAAATCATAACACAATCATTCAACAAATTCACACAAGGTCATGGCTAGGTTATGAACACCAAAATATATATCCACATATATATAAAATTCAAGAAACAAAAATGGTTTCCTTTTTACAAGCTACTTTTCGGTCAAGAATGAAAAAACCGAAAAAGTGGGTTTTTGTCCAAACAAACAAATCATCTAAATGACATAATTTTTCAAGATACTTTTATGCATGTATGAAATAATCTTGAAAAACAAAAGGATAACCATATATAAAATTTCGGCCAAAGAGTTTTAACCAAACCCGAAACCCGAAATTTCATATCCTATGAAGCATGCACTCATATAAGCGGCTCTTGATGCCATTGTTGGGTTTTTCACATGTTTATCAAAGCTATTTTATCCTTATAAAATAAAAACGCAGCGGAATATATATTTAAAACATGTTACTTTCTTGATATAAAACCCATTTTATATGTAAAACCCAATACCCGGATCCATATACGAACATGCATGCTATAAAAATTAAAACACAACCATAGGGTGTTTAGAATACTACCTTCTTGGAGTAAAAGGAAATAAAGAAGATGATGCTTCTTGAACGGTTGCCTTCAAGTGTAGAAGACCTCAAGCTTGTATAGCCCAAGCCTTCCAACAAACACTTTGATTTTAGCTAGGATTTACACTTATGAACTCACTAAAAAACCCCTCTTGACAACCACCATGGCCGAAATTATGAGAGAAGTTTATGGAGTTTTATGCACTTGAAAAACAACTTAAAAACTTCTTGGAGACCCATCTTGGCCGATTTTAGTAGAGAGTATTCTCTAAAATTTTCAAGTTCATCTCTAATTAATTTTATTATACAAAATCTATTAAAAGTATAAGAGAGAATGTAGCCACCAAATATGCCCAATCAATGAATATCTAGACATGCAAAATGCATGGTTTCTCATTGGACCAAAAAATATGTCTTGGGAAGACATATGGGGGGCGGCCCACTTGTAGATTTTTATAAAAAAGATTTCAAAATTCTTTTATAAACATTTTAAGTCTTATATAATTTTATAACTTTTATAAAATTATAACATCACATGTTTTAAGACTTATACAACTTTTATTAAGTTATCTAACCCATTAAATAACAAAATAAAATATTCTCTCAAAATAAATTATCCATATAATTTATTAGTTTGTCAAGCGCAATTATTTAGAAAACCAATTTCTAAATATTATAAGTGTTAATATTTATTTGTTTGGTCATATCATAAATAATTATTATAAGTGTTTATCTATCTTGTATTTGGGTATGACTCGACTTGGATCATAACATACTAGCCACATCAATTTAATACGTGTCTTGGGCATACAGAATCCAACAATAATCAAGGACGATGCTGAAGGTTTAAAAGGAATACTTAAGGAATTAGACTAAGGGACAGATGGAATTTGGAGATTCCATAAGAAAAGGATCTGGATACCTAAACAAGGAAACCTAAGAAACCAAATCTTAGAAGAAGCTCATAATTCTAAATATACGATACATCCTGGAAATGATAAGATGTATCAAGATCTAAGAAAGAATTTCTGGTGGATAGGAATGAAAAAGTATATAGCAACCTATGTTACTAAATGTCTAACCTGTTCACAGGTTAAAGCTGAACATCAGAAACCCTCAGGGTTATTACAGCAACTAGAAATGCCAATATGGAAATGGGAATTGATAACAATGGACTTTGTTACCAAATTACCAAAGACAAGAAAAGGTAATGATACAATCTGGGTGATTGTAGACAGATTAACCAAACCTGCTCATTTCTTACCTATGAAGGAAACTTTCAGTATGGAACAGTTAGCCAAGTTATATGTAAATGAAATAGTTTCATTAAATGGAATTCCTTTATCTATTATTTCTGATAGAGATAGCCGGTTTACATCTCATTTTTGGACAAGTTTCCTAAGAGCAATGGGAACCAGGTTAAATCTAAGCACAACTTATCATCCTCAAATGAACGGACAAAGCGAAAGGACAATTCAGACAATGGAGGATATGCTTAGAGCCTGTGTAATTGATTTTGAAGGAAATTGGGACGATCATTTACCATTAATAGAATTTTCCTACAATAACAGTTATCCTACCGGCATTAACGCTGCACCATTTGAAGCACTTTATGGACGAAAGTGCCAAACTCCAGTCTGTTGGGCAGAAATTGGAGAAAAGCAACTATTTGGACCAGAGATAGTACAAGAAACAACGGACAAAATTGTTAAAGTCAAGGAAAGACTAAAAGCAGCACGAGATCGTCAAAAGAATTATGCAGATAACAGACGGAAGCCATTAGAGTTTCAAGTTGGAGATAAGTTATTGTTAAAAGTTTCTCCATGGAAAGGAGTGGTCCGATTCGTTAAAAGAGGAACGCTAAGCCCAAGGTATGTTGGACCTTTTGAGATTATCAAAAGGATAGGACCAGTAGCCTATCAGCTACAATTGCCAGAGGAAATGGCAGGGATACATAATGTGTTTCATGTATGTAATCTCGAAAAGTGCTTAGCAGAAGAATCATTAGTGATACCTCTTCAGGACATAGAGGTAAAGGACAAACTTAAGTTTGTAGAAAAACCACTTCAGATTGAAGATAGAATGATCAAGAACCTTAAACATAAGAGACTAGTTATGGTCAAAGTGAAATGGGGTTCCAAGAGGACCAGAGTACACTTGGGAACTCGAGTCAGAAATGCAAAGGAAATATCCACACCTGTTCCAGTAGATCTCGAGGACGAGATTTAAAAAAAGGTGGGGAGGATATAACAACCCTCCTAAAACACCCCTAACGCTCTTAATATACCCCAAATACTCATAAACGGTCCTAAATAACATTAATATTAATGAAAAACAAATAAACAAAATCTGTGGACCGCTCACGGGCCGCGAGCGAGTCCCTAAGGAGAGTCGCGGGGCGTGAGACCCCTAGGGTTAGCCGACTCCCCCTTGCGCCATGTGTCCTCATGTGTGGTAGGTCTATGGTGTGAGTCGCCAACGCTAGGCCCTAGCCTAGGGCCCTCGCGGCCGCGAGGGAGAAACAGAAAGGGGCCGCGGGGCGTGAGCCGCCCTAAGTCCAGCTTATATAATGCAGCGATCACCCTCAGTTTCATTCGTTCAATTTTCTTTTCTCTCTCAAAGCTTTAGTGCTATTATACTCGGGAATAATACCCCTAAAAAGCGAAGCTCTGCCTCGTTGTAAGTATTATATCCCCCGATCACGTATTTGTTACCCTACCCGATTGATCTAAGGCTCCGTAACGCATGTCAAGGCTCTGCCTGACTCAGTTCGTTGGAGTTCTGTCTCGTGTTGTATGACTAATGTGATTTGGGTTATCTTACTAACACGTGTGCATTGTTTTATTTTAATAGATAATAACCAGGAGAATCAACAGGAAGCTATATATTTACCTAAGTCTACAATGTGAGTACATTCTCTTTTTTGTAAACCCTTTTTGTGAGTTATTCTCCTTTTGTCACATTTTGCGATACCATTATTTCAAAAGTTTTACAAAATCCAAAATGTTATCAGTTATAATTACAGTGATTGAGTCTTTGTATTCTACAATTGCTGCTAGTATTATGGGGTTTGTATACAGTACTTGATAACCTTCACAATTGGGCACGGGTATCCAATGTGTGATATGACCATAGTCACAGATCCGTCGAGTGACAAGTACTGAACGAGTAATTAGGTAGATATAAACATTGTAATCGCTCTCAATACTGTAAAGTTATAAAATCTGTTTTGATTAAACTGGGATGCACTCGTCAGTATTTCTTGCTAATAAAATCTTTTTAAAACACGTTTCAGGTAACTTAGTGTGAAGCTAATAGAAGCTAGCTGGAGAGCACTAAGGCTTAAAGAAGTGGCTATAAAAGTTACCTAAATAAAAAGGAGATTTTATTTTCAATAATTACGGTTTATCCCTATAAATGTATTGCAAATGAAACTTGGATTTTATCCCATTTATTTATTATAAAAAGTTGGGTGTTTTACACTCTGATACTATTTCCTAACTACGGTCCTGATGTCTTATTTCCGCTGCCAAATTAATCAATACCGATACCACCGGCTCTGTGTTTTCGCGACGCCCGCTTTCAGGGTAGGGGTCGGGGGCTGCGACATTTGTGGTGATTGTTAGTGAGTTATCGAGTCCATCCATGGGTGTAGGTTATGCTGGCCCATTTTACTAATGATGATAAATGGATTAGGTTGAATATCGGAGGACCGTAATTACGTCTAGGTAAATATGGAGGGTCTAAATTGACATGTTGGTTAAAGATAGATTAGTTTCTAGTTATGATATAATTAGATTGGCAATGCTTGGGTCACCAAGTTAGGGTATGCCTGTATAAACCGTGTTAGGGTTTAACATCGTAATCAAGTTTTTGAATAGTTTTCTTAATCTAATAAAATTGTGCGAGTTAGCCATAATTTTACACTCGTTTGATTATCGATTGGGACTTAATATGTATGATAGTATGTTTAGTTATTTCTCTATGCTTTTTGTGATAATGATATGCGTAGTTAGTTATCTACGGTAGTTATGATTATGAGATGTCAAGTAGGGTTTAAATGATTAGATACTTATAGAAATGCCACTAGGTGTGAAGGTACGTGTGTCTAATCAATGTTAGACCGGAAACTAAGTTGAATCCTCTTTGACCCGGCTTATATTTCTATTCGAACGAGTTAGGATACGTGATGATGTTTGGAAATTGGGCACAATGTTATGTTAGTAGTGCCGACAGTGAGGAAGAATTGATTGGTTATGTACCAGTTCAGTCGGTATATAGAGGACCGATACCGCATTCGATGCTAAAGATAACAAGAGTAAACACCTAAAGTGGAAACTGCTAGTGAAAGAACATGAGTCAGGATTTACTGAGCACGTAGTCACGTACGCGAAAAGTAAATTGACTTTTGCTTAGAAGGTTGCAAGCTTTGAGTAATTCTCAAGAATATAATGTATCTTCAGTGTTATTCTTATTTTTGTTTGTCAGGTCAGATTCAGATCCATCTAAAACAATATTTTAATACAAAGAAGCATTCAATCTTATCTTAAAAAAATTAAAGAGCTATGATTGATTTAATTCATCCCCACTAACTTGTGTCTTTCAAAAAAGGCATTTGAAAGTGGCTTTGTTTTGTTATTTTTATTGAATTTCTCCTTTTATCCACTGTTTGCATAGAACGTGTTTCACGTAATACCGTAATACCGAGAGAGAGACAACAAAAGAAATTATTAAAACAAAGAGAAAATGAGAGACGACAGAAGAAATTATTAAAACAAAGAGAAAATTACATTTTTTTGGATACTATATATGTATTAAAAATTTATCTTTCATTTAAAAAAAATATCTTTCATTCTTAAATTTCTGTAATTACAATGATCAACTTTTTAGTTTGATGTTTGTAACATGTTTCATCCCCGCCTGATGAACACACACACCTAAGTGAGACGTTAAACGGAATCATGTAGAATGTACACCAACCCCTTATCACCATTTTCACAAATTCCCGGGTATTACTCTAACTATATTCCGGCCAACATTGCCGCTATGCACAAGGGTTTAGACACCTACGTCCAATTCAAAACAAATTTTGCTTCGGGTTACATGGGTTGTTTCTTCGGCTTTTAAGTAACACCCGAAAAGATTGTGAATGGCAGCAGTGACAAGGAGACATTACCTTACTATTGTCACAATAGCATGCTTATAAGTAACAAGGAATTCGTCAGCATTGGAAACTAAATGTACTTGAGGATTAGCTAACGAATTTGAAAAGTACAGTGAAAATGGTAAAATTGCCCCATGTACCTTTGGTATATAAGGCTACTTGATATGGAAGAAGGGTAGTCCTTGAAGGATGACCCTCTATCTTAGCGTCATGTCATAGTCCTTGTAGCATACCTCTCCAAAGATGGAACCAATTAAATTGTTGATGACCCTACCCCACCTAGTGAATTTATTTTTTTTTATTTTGGCAAATTCCAACACACCCACACATCACATCCTGTTAGGGTTGTCCAAACTGCTCGACGATCGATGGTCACTCGACGATCGCTCGAAAAATGCCCGAAAAATGCTCGTTCGATTCCCGCTCAGTTTGTAAACGAGCCGCTCGGCTCGGTTCGATTTGAAAACGAGCCAAGCATGAGCAAAGGTCTGCTCGCTCGGTTTCGCTCGAATTATTTTTATTAAATAATTAATATGTATATGTATATATATATATAGGGTAGGGCTAGATAGACAACTCTATCTATATAAAAAACCCTAGAAAACTCAACCTCTCAACATTTTTTTTTTTGAAAAAAATAACACATGTAATATAAATGCTTTTAAGAGTTTTGGGCCCAAAAAATCAAAAAAGCGCCGAAGGGATAATTTAAAAAAAAAAAAAAATTTCAGCCTCTTTCAACATTTTTGTCTAACACATGTTAGACACTGAATTTTGTTTATTTTTTTAAAAAAATCCCTTCGGCGCTTTTTTGTTTTTTTTTTTGCCCAAAACACTCTAAAACATGTATATTACATGTGTAATTTTTTTCAAAAAAAAAAATGTCGGGAGGTTGGGTAAAAATGGGGGGAGATTTGGGTTTCCAGAGTTTTCTAAAAATTTTAGGGTTTTTTGTCTAGCATTACCATATATATATATATATATATATATATATATATATATATATATATATATATATATATACTTTAATTTAGAAAACCCGGGAAACTCAAAGCTCCCGATGTTTTTTCTTTTTGAAAAAAATTACATATGTTATATACATGTTTTTAAGGGTTTTGGGCAAAAAAAATCAAAAAAGCGCCGAGTAGATATTTTAAAAAAAAAATAAACAAGTTTTGGTGTAACACATGTTACAAATATGTCAGATGAATGTAACATATGTTACACCAAAACTTGTTTATTTTTTTAAAAAATATCTAGTCGGCGCTTTTTTGATTTTTTTTGCCCAAAACCCTTAAAAACATGTATATAACATGTGTAAATTTTTTCAAAAAAAAAAAAAACATCGGGAGCTTTGAGTTTCCCGGGTTTTCTAAATTAAAGTGTGTTTTCTATACATCCTTCCCCTATATATATATATATATATATATATATATATATAGAGAGAGAGAGAGAGAGAGAGAGGCAAGTTAACGTACAATAGGGCTTATCGTACATTACGTACGCGATAACCCCAGCCGTCAGATCTTCATCTTCCATGCGATTTCATACCTCTATGCGAACTGTACGAACTGTGCGAATTCAATCTTCCGCATGCGATTTTGTCCATCTACACACCCCATGCCATTTTTCACATTACCCCATGCTAACCATTTTTTCACATGCGATTCTACACACCCCATCCCATTTTTCATATTACCCCATGCTAGCCATTTTTTCACATGCGATATTCAATCTTCCACATACGATTCTACACACCCCATGCCATTTTCACATTACGCCATGCTAGCCATTTTTCCACATGAGATATTCAATCTTCCACATGCGATTTTATCCATCTATACACTCCATGCCATTTTTCACATTACCCCTTGTGTCACACCCCGATATTTGCACGTATTACCGGTGGGCCTGGTGAGGAGTATCGTGACGTAGTGGATATCATCATAGTCAAACAACACAATTTAATGCACAGCGGAAGCAAAAGATAAAATATTACAAACCGATATAAAGTAATATCAAAGTATTACAAACGGAATGTAAAGGATCCACAGGCGGATCAAATAAAAGATAATTGTTCAACAGATTTTAACATCTAAGCTTGCAAGACTCTTTATTGATGCTAGGAGTAGCCAGCCTATTCCGTTTAGTACCTGCACTTAGCCCTTTTTTTGGAAAATACGACAGTTTACACTGGTAAATACAATTAACTGACGCATTTTGAAAATGTTTAAGAAAATTGATTTGTATGCACATGGCACAAAACTTTTTATAACTTGGGATAATTATTTATATATAAACTTGTAAAAGAATTACATGTTTCTTATACGTTCAGTAGCCCGGGTTGACACCGGGTTAAAGATTAATAGACACACCACATGATATAGTCCCGCGTCAAGTTATTCTCGAAACCGGCGGTTATACCTTATTATTTATATATGCACTGGCATGTGTATGCCTACACCCCGTGCTTAGGTCGTGGCCATTTCTATGAATGATGCCAAGGATATCCAGTTCATGGTCATTAACCCCCCAAAGGCTTTAAGTAAACAAAACAATTTAAACGGGGAATATCAATAAATTAACCTTCATACGATTAAAAATTCAATGCCCGACCAAGCGGTATTTTATATACCGTACCCCAAGCCCGTATAAGGGAAAATAAATTAAAAGTATTTACCTGAGCAAATTATTCAATTTATCTCAACCGTATTCAATCAGCAAATGCAGATAGCTTTTACTGGGCTCCTAAATCTGGAACGAATGTTTTTAATAAACTATTAGATTCCTAACGGGTCTTAATTAAGCCTATGCTTAGACCGGCTAGTTTTAAAGGAGGATATATGGTTCAAACGCAAGATTAAGCGAAGACCAGATTGGAATGTGGTTTAGACCCGAAAAGTTTGTATACTTGTTTAATATGGGTAAACTAAACACATTCTGGATTTTGAGACAAAAATGATAAGGTTTAACCCGTTTCGACTAATTTATGCAAACTAGTTACATAAACCGATCCGAACGCGAAAAGTGCGTAACGGGTAACCAAATGAATCATGAACAGGTTTCCTAAATTAATATGCCTTAAATATGTTGTGATATCAGTAGGATACCTTCCATTATGCCCAAAACGAATTTAAACTCAAATTATGCCCCGTAGGGGTATTTTGATCATTTTAAAGTTTATAAAAGAGATTATATATAAATCTGAGATTCAGGTCTTATATATTCAGTAAAAATACTTAATTAAATAAGTTATATCAGTATGGTGTCGCACATATGTGAAATTTGCTATTTATAACCAAACTATGCACCGAATGGCATTTTGGTAATTTCACATAAGCTTAAAAAGGTCAAAATTAGAATTCTGAGTTTAAAACTTTTGCTTACTGTTAGAATATAAAAATTTACAAAAATTATCAGTAGGTATTAAGTTTCATATGCCAAAAAATAGTTTTAACTTATACTATGCGCTTAAAACGCGTAAAAGCCGGTTTTAAGCGATTTCCGGGTTAAAATAGGAAATCTGAGTTTTTGATCAGTTTATTAAGTTCAAAATGTTTTATTTATTATATAAAATCAGTAGCAAAAAGTTTGGTATCAATATGCTATGTAAAACTCATTTTATAGGCCAAAAGGGCAAAACCGACAATTACCGAATCAAAGCTAGAACCCTATGTTATGCCCAGCCTAAAAATAAATAAAAATCTTTAAAAATCCCAAAATATTATTTTACATCAGTGGGTAAAAAGTTTGGTATCAAAATTTGGGTTTAAATAGGCTATATGCTAATTATGCCGTTTAATTAATAAAAAGCTTTTCATTTACGCTAATGAGCATAACTCCTAACCTAGACCTCAAACTGATGTCAAATTTTAGGGACAAGTTTATAATTCAGTAATAAAGGTTTCTATCCTCACAAATTTTCAAAAATCTCACTTTAAGGTCAAAAGGGCATAACGGTCAACATTTAAGCATTTAACGGAAACATGCAAATGAATAGGATGACTAAGGATCCAAGTTGTATAACCATAGAGGGTTATACTAACCTATAATCTGGTCCTAATAGAGCTCTAAGACATTTCTAAAATATGCTACATTGGGTCAGAACTGAAAGTCAAAGCAAAAGTCTACTTTTGCGACTTTCGGTTGCGAACCGAGCCTAAACTCGGAATTGTTGGGTTGAACATGCTTAAACATGTTCTTATATTAATTAACAAGTTATTTAAGTGTTAAAACATGTTCCATAACTTCTGTATTATTAGTTATGTTTTTATTAGTAAAAACTGACTCGTTTGACTTTTTATTAAGAATTTTGACCCGACAATTGACTGACTAATCGTGGTAATTAGGAGGTGCCCTTTTGAGGGTTTAATACCTACCTAATTACGGTCACATAGCCATGTTCGTTGCGAACAATGGCTCAACCGTTTAAAAGTCAAAGCGTTTATCGAAAACGCTTGACTTTTCATCTATAAACGCTAAATAAAACAAACTAGTCACGAAAGGACACTTACAAAGGGTCCAATGGACTGAATGAAGGTTTCTAAAAGCAAAGGATCCTCCTTGAATCAGAGACAAAGCAGAATTTGGAGGAATGGTGTGAAAGAACAAGTGAAACCCACCTCCTATTTATAGTTTTCGGGAAGCTACGGATGAGTGCCAAGTGTCGGAAGAGTTAACAAGATTAAAACATGTGTAACATGGTTTTATAAATCAGGTAGCAAGCCCCTAGATTGAGTTATGTGAGAAAGGAATCCAGATTTGATGAAAACCAGCAACAAAAACAACTTTCTGCTGCTGTTTTGTTCAGCAAAAGTTTGGCAGATTTACATAAACAGTCCCTGTATATGTTAAATGTTATTTCCGACACATTTAAGGCCCGTTAAGCCATGTTTAAGGCTCTACGATGATGCCTAAACATAGGGAACATAAAACATGCTAAAAAATATCTCAGATGTCGGTTCGTTTGGTCGTACGGTCAAGTTGTTCGGCTAATTAGGACGAAACACGAACGGATGCTAAAAACGATCCAAATTACGCGATGAATGGAATTTTATCTTGCCAATCACTAAAATAAAATATTTTAATGATTACATAAATTTTTGGATGTCCGGATATATTCAGAATGTAAGATATGCGCGAAAATGCAAACTTATGCACTTTTTAACGCTTTTAGTCCCTACTTGACTTAAAAGTTTATTTTTGCGCACGAAACACCTCTAAGCTTATTTCTAAGCTATGTAAGGGATATTTAGGGTATGTTTAACTTACAGTCATATTCCGGAAGGTCCGTTACCATACGAATCGACATACTTTTGCAGTTTGACGCAAATAGTCCTTTAATCGCATAAAGTAGCGCGAAATGTCGTTTAATGACATCCAAGCCTTCCATGGACCATAATGTGCATTCCCAAGCGTAAGTTTAATTATTTATATGCTCTCAATCGCTTAAATGGTCACCAAAAGGCGTAGATTCAAAAGTTGCCGCTTTAGGTCCCTCTAATGCGCAAACTTGCGCATATCATCGTTTAATAGCATCGAAGCCTCATCTAATCCATATTAGGCATTCTTAAGAGTATTATTAAACATCACGATGCTTCGGGTTCGCTAAAAGGTCATTCAAAGGTATAATTAAACATATTAACACTTTTAGTCCCTCTAACTTACAAAATTGCGCGTAACTTTACTTATAGGCATAAAAACCTTAGACGGCCAATGTTTGGCATTCCCGAGAGTATAATCCAATATCATGAAGCTCCCGGTTTGTTAAAAGGTCACTCAGAGGTAAGAATTAACATGTTGATGTTTTTAACCCTTCATTGCACAAACTTTCAATTAATTACGCAAACGGCTACACTCGATCAACAAGTGGCTCATTTGTGAATATAAATACCGTATGAGGTTATTCAGAAACTTATTTTTGGTATGTTAACATTCCCAGTCCTTTCATAATCAAAGTTTTCGATTTTTCAAAAAATTAGTCCCTTAAATTCAATGTTTGACTTCATTAGGGTTTATTACACGTGTCAATACATCATTGGACGTGATTTTACGAGGTATTACATCCTCACCCCCTTAAAAGAAATCTCGACCTCGAGATTTGCTAAAATGCTGGAAGTACTTTTTGTCGCATAATGGACTTTAACTTCTATAGCATATCTACAGCCTCTCCAAGCTCCCAAGTTGACATCTATAATAGGTACATGTATCCTTTTTGGAGCTTCTTAACCTCTCGATCCTCAATCGATACAGGTTTCTCATTATATCATAAATCTGCATATCATTATGTGATAATGCTTCTCGACTTATTGGTGAAACACATCCTTAGATTATTAGTGAGTAATGCATTGCGAGCTCCGCCAGGCTCCTTAAATAGGTTTTAGCTTATAAGCTATTTGATCTTGATACATTCGATTCCCTCGAATAATCCTATATATTCAGAGCTTAACTAGCCTGATAATTAACAAATTGGCACACTCTTTCAGGATGATATCTTTTGTTGAACCTTATTCCTTAACAAGAACTTAGGAGGGTTGCCACTTTCATTAATCCTGATGATTATAGTTTTTGTATGATCTTATTTGTTGTTCCCAAGGCAACTTTCAGATCCTGACAATTGGACTTACCAATCTGTTGTCTAACAATAATTGTTTAACATTCCATCTATACAAGGTCCCCAAAGGAGCAGCCTTGATACTTACATAACAATTATTATAAAAAGCTTATTTTAAGGTTAGATGGTTATTCCAACCATTGCTTAAACTAATTTTAAGGAATAGTCAATCCTTACAGCTAGTCGAATAATTCGACGATCCTGGGCGGCTGATGGCGATTCTTAATTGTTGCCTAAATAGGGTTGCAGTAATCAATGGATAAGCAAAATGAACCGTCTTTCTTAATTTACTATACCGAATTCTCAGAATATTGAGTTAGGCTATATGAATCCTCTATTTTAAAACTCACTTATTCAGGGTTTCGATTCTTCCAATGATGGTACTAGCCGTCTTGGAGATTTAATAATAATACAGCCCTAAATGGGATATTAATCCACTCTACCTACCTCTCAGAAGGTAAACAGGGTAATCTTAGGAGAAGATAATCAAGACTAAAAGGAGGTTACAGAGATTTTCCAAATCTTAGGCTCTAGTTCATCTATCATATTCTGTGTCAGATAAGTGACACATTTATGTTACGAGTCCACGAATTCCTTAATCGGAGACATTTACTTGGACAAATCCATTCTGGATATCTTCTTTGAATACCATTAGTTGACTTTAGTACCATATGATTATTAGGATATCCTTGCGGTTCCATGCATTAAACCTCCATACTGATCAGGCATGGAAGCAATCTATGGAACTTATTAAGATACATCAATCCTCATGTGGCGCTTTTGTCATACCGTCTGGTATTCGCAATCGATAGGGATCAAAGAAATATCAACTACATATGCTAACGTACTACACCTAGAGAAAGGATGCTTCTACAATTCTACGACTGAAGGTTTCTGACAGGAACAGAAGAAATGGTTCTTATGATTTCGCCTGTTAGTTTTACCTTACACTTAATATCTGGGGTTCTTACGGGAGAATTTCTAAAAGTCTGCTAAGCTTATGGTTTTATGAGAGACTCAGCAGCACCTGAAACCAAACGTAACTCCTAGCAATAAAATCACAATAAGGGATTTATCTGGTGTTATTATTAATGTGAACTGCCTCTAATCATTCAACAGGAGGGTTAAACGCCTCCATCCTTAATCCTTTTAAACTTAGCTGTAAAAGTTTTGACAAATTTTAGGACAGTCTTAGCTTGACTGGTTATTTTTTTTAATCTATATAACGTGAGTAGCTAAGGTAGGTCGATAATGGATTTATAATAAGCAGGCTTTGAAACCTTAATGTGCCCTCGTATTGCCGATGCTAACCACCAATAATTATTTGTATTAATCTTAGATTTTTTTTGGGTAAACCGAATAGGGCACTATTTCCATTAAGGAGTTAAAGTTTGTAACATACTGCTGACAGTCTAGAACTTTTATGGTGAGAGTCAGAAAATTTCTTATTCCATCTTTTTCCATTTCGTGAGGCGGATAATAGGTTTTTCTAATAAGGTTCTTAAAACTTGGACCACCCCATATTGTATAAGAGGATCTTTCTTGTGGACTTCATTAATGTCATCACTAATTAAGGGTATTGCCATCGAATGACTGTGATGCATACCTCACCGTGTCCTTTCCAGCATAACCGCTGATACACTTAAAGGTTTCTAATTCATCCAACAATTTCCTGCAATCGATGGCCCCTTTTTAATATTGAAGTCTCTTGACTTCCAAGAGAAGAAGTACTTTTAAGTACATCCTAAAAAGGAATGGGGCTCCTTGCCATATATGATTTTGTTTGGTTTATTCTTCGTAATTGAAGTATGAATAAAGCTCTTTTCATGAGCAGCGACATGTGTTTTAGAGCAAGTAGCATTCGGCTTATTGAACCTTTTCATGACTTTTCTCATAGCCCTTTTTTTAACAGCTGCGTCAATTACAGTTTGGAGATTGACTCCATCACTATCGAGGTTCACATTTGATGTATTATTAACATTTTTCACATCTTTAGAATCGCGACTGTTGTTTGTCTCTTCTGAGTTTTCCATACTCGAAGCTTGGTATTAAATACCAAATTCGACAAGTGCTTAGGAAATCCGTACCATGTGTCTCCTTGAATTGTCAAAGGCTCACCATAAGGAGTCTTGATAACTAATTGCTTCTTTTCACACACAATATGGGCTTGGTTACAAGACGATCAACCCATTCCTATCACTATATCGAGTCCCTCTTATCTTAACGGAAACAAGGACAGCGGAAAAGAATGATTTCTAATGGATATAAAACATCCATCTAATATTGCTGAAGCAATCTCTGAGGTACCATCGGCCAATTCTACCTCATACTTAACGCTTAGAGTTTTAACAGGCAGATTTAATAATTTACAAAATCTTATTGTCTATGAATGACTTATCTGCACCTGAATCAAATAATACTCTAGCATAAACGTCATTGATTAGGAAAGTACCTGTTGTGACATTGTTATCTTGAACGGCCTCTTGAGCATTCATTTGAAAGACTCCAGCTTTGGTCTTCTTAGCCTTTCCAGGCTTCTTGGTTTTGTTTGGGCAATTAGTTTTGATGTGCCCTATTTCATTACAACCATAGCAGGTTGCGTCCTTTATGTCTTGGCACTCCAAAGTTTTGTGCCTTTCTTTATTACAGATTCCACAAGGCTTAGCTTGTGACTCTAAAGTGCATTTCCCTTTAGTCGCCTTCTTTGGGCAGCGGGTCTTTATGTGCCCCTTCTCGCCACCACCATAGCATGTGGCGTCCTTCAAGTCCTTGCATTCATGAGTCTTGTGATCCATCTCCTTACAGATCCCACATCCCCTGGTCTGTTCATGGAAACATTTCTCCGAAGTGCTGCTTCCCGCAGGTTTTACATTTGGGTTTTGCATCATTTGTCTTGGACTGGTTTGAACCGGCCTTACCCTTTTTGTAACCCTTATTTGGGGTATTATCGCACTTTCGCTTATGATCCTTTAATACACGGTCCAGGGCTTCATTCACGGCTGTATCTAATATAGCCTGTAACTCGGTGCCCGTTAAGTTCAGTCTTGCATTATTATTCTGATCAACTGGATGATTGTGAGCTTCAGATGAGTCAGCCATGGTGAAGCTTTGAAGGCTACAGGCCAAGTAGTAATAATTTGTTTAATTATATAGTGAATTGTCGAATTTGATAATTAAATTGCCATGGTGTAAATAAACCATATAGGCCAATAGATAGTATAAAATTTGTTTTTGATTATGTTTTGCCTAGGTTTTTAAATAAACCATCTTTGGCGTTTAGACGGAATATAATCCTTCATATTTATTAGACAGGGGACATAAGTCACGACTGTCAATGTCGTATCGACATTTTATATAACACAAAGGCTTATTCCAAAGGATTTTCTAATGGCGCAAAGGCCTTGTCACTAGGGAAATTTTGAAAACATAATAAATGATCCTTTGGATTGGAAAATTTTCATAGTTCATTGCCTTTTTGGCAAGAAGTTATGAAATAAAACTATCTTTATCATGAATACATCGTAGGCGTACATCTTAAATGGATGTTTTGATGTATACATCATGTTCGACGTTTATTAACCATGATTCCTATTGATCAATTACGCTAAATAAGGGGGTTTGGAAATTCCCCATATAAAGATGACAAGTGTGATTTTATCACATCACTGTTGTCAGGAGTGTTAACATGTTTTCAGATGTTAACAAGGATCCGAATCTCTTTTAAACAGTTTTTACCATCATAGTTCGGTCTTTAATGATATTCAAGCTAGGTTATACCTTTTAAGATTCTTTTTAATATATATACTGTCAGAAAAGGAATGATATTTATTTTATTCAGGATTTTCATTATAATTATCCTAAATTTAATTAAAATATAATTATGGCACAAAAAGGGCCGAGTCACAAGGACGACTTTAAATTATAAACCATGATTTTATAGAATCAAGGTATTTAGGCTTGAACGTTGTTCATTGCCTTTTCTTGACAGGGAGTTGTAGGCTACGACTCTCTTTTGTCTTATATGACAATGAATACGGCCCATAAGCATTACATCCCTAATGGATGCTTAATTCACAAAATAAGAAAGGATTTCGGGAAAATCCAGTATAAGGATGATTTATGCGATTTTATCGAATCACATTTGCCAGGAATGTTAACATGTTTACAAATGTTAACAAGGATTTGAATCTTTTGAATAGGTTTTACCATCTTAGCCTTGTCTGAAATGACATATAGGCTAGGTTATACCTTTCAGATTCTTTTTAATATTTAACGCAGAGTAATCATAAATTGAAATGGTTTTAGGACATATTATATATGTTAAAATCTCTAAAAGGGACTTCTCATTAAAGCCCTAAAATTACAACAATGCCCTAAACGGGTCTTTGAAAGAAATCATGTTGTCCGCGAAGGGACTGAAGGATTAATATGTCCTTATAAGGACTACTAAGGAAACGAACTTCAGCAAAAAAGGAATCTCTTCTTCACTTTACTTCTGAATGTTTTCTCCTTGATTGCACGTTTCATCCTAGCTGCGGTACGAAGCTCCGAATTCCTAGGCTTCAAATGGGGAGAGTTTCCATTACGGCTTCTTTGCTTGGCGACAAATTAAAAATATATAGAACTGAAAGCAATAATTCTCCGAATAGAGATGAGAGTATTCCTATGTTAAGTCTAGACTCGGAAGGTCAAGGAATGTGCTAGTTTGTCATTGAGATTAAACACAAAAGGCTAGTGTTTAATTCACTCAATGTTGGCTCTGATACCAACCTGTCACACCCCGATATTTCCACGTATTACTGGTGGGTCCGGTGAGGAGTATCGTGACGTAGTTGATATCGTCATAGTCAAACAACACAATTTAATGCACAGCGGAAGCAAAAGATAAAATATTACAAACCGATATAAAGTAATATCAAAGTATTACAAACGTAATGTAAAGGATCCATAGGCGGATCAAATGAAAGATAATTGTTCAACAGATTTTAACATCTAAGCTTGCAAGACTCTTTATTGATGCTAGGAGTAGCCAGCCTATTTCGTTTAGTACCTGCACTTAGCCTTTATTTGGAAAATACGTCAGTTTACACTGGTAAATACAATTAACTGACTCATTTTGAAAATGTTTAAGAAAATTGATTTTTATGCACATGGCACAAAACTTTTTATAACTTAGGATAATTATTTATATATAAACTTGTAAAAGAATTACATGTTTCTTATACGTTCAGTAGCCCGGGTTGACACCGGGTTAAAGATTAATAGACACACCACATGATATAGTCCCGCGACGAGTTATTCTCGAAACCGGCGGTTATACCTTAAGACTTATATATGCACTGGCGGGTGTATGCTTACACCCCGTGCTTAGGTCGTGGCCATTTCTATGAATGATGCCAAGGATATCCGGGACATGGTCATTAACCCCCCAAAGGCTTTAAATAAACAAAACAATTTAAATGGAGCATATCAATAAATTAACCTTCATACGGTTAAAAATTCAATGCCCGACCAAGCGGTATTTTATATACCGTACCCCAAGCCCATATAAGGGAAAATAAGTTAAAAGTATTTACCTGAGCAAATTATTCAATTTATCTCAACCGTATTCAATCAGCAAATGCAGATAGCTTTTACTGGGCTCCTAAATCTGGAACGAAGGTTTTTAATAACCTATTAGATTCCTAACGGGTCTTAATTAAGCCTATGCTTAGACCAGCTAGTTTTAAAGGAGGATATATGGTTCAAACGCAAGATTAAGCGAAGACCGGATTGAAATGTGGTTTAGACCCGAAAAGTTTGTATACTTGTTTAATATGGGTAAACTAAACACATTCTGGATTTTGAGACAAAAATGATAAGGTTTGACCCGTTTCGGCTAATTTATGCAAACTAGTTACATAAACCGATCCGAACGCGAAAAGTGCGTAATGGGTAACCAAATGAATCATGAACAGGTTTCCTAAGTTAATATGCTTAAATATGTTGTGATATAAGTAGGATACCTTCCATTATGCCCAAAACGAATTTAAACTCAAATTATGCCCCATAGGGGTATTTTGGTCATTTTAAAGTTTATAAAAGAGATTATATACAAATCTGAGATTCAGGTCTGATATATTCAGTAAAAATACTTGATTAAATAAGTTATATCAGTATGGTATCGCACATATGTGAAATTTGCTATTTATAACCAAACTATGCACCGAATGGCATTTTGGTAATTTCACATAAGCTTAAAAAGGTCAAAATTAGAATTCTGAGTTTAAAACTTTTGCTTACTGTTAGAATATTAAAATTTACTAAAAATATCAGTAGGTATTAAGTTTCATATGCAAAAAAAATAGTTTTAACTTATACTATGCGCTTAAAACGCGTAAAAGCCGGTTTTAAGCGATTTCCGGGTTTAAATAGGAAATCTGCGTTTTTGATCAGTTTATAAAGTTCAAAATTTTTTATTTTTTATATAAAATCAGTAGCAAAAAGTTTGGTATCAATATGTTATGTAAAACTCATTTTATAGGCCAAAAGGGCAAAGCCGACAATTACCGAATCAAAGCTAGAACCCTATGTTATGCCCAGCCTAAAAATAAATAAAAATCTTTAAAAATCCCAAAATATTATTTTACATCAGTGGGTAAAAAGTTTGGTATCAAAATTTGTGTTTAAATAGGCTATATGCTAATTATGCCGTTTAATTAATAAAAAGCTTTTCATTTACGCTAATGAGCATAACTACTAACCTAGACCTCAAACTGATGTCAAATTTTAGGGACAAGTTTATGATTCAGTAATAAAGGTTTCTATCCTCACACATTTTCAAACATCTCGTTTTAAGGTCAAAGGGCATAATGGTCAACATTTAAGCATATAACGGAAACATGCAAATGAATAGGATGACTAAGGATCCAAGTTGTATAATCACAGAGGGTTATACTAACCTATAACCTGGTTCTAATAGAGCTCTAAGGCATTCCTAAAATATGCTACATTGGGTCAGAACTGAAAGTCAAAGCAAAAGTCTACTTTTGCGACTTTCGGTTGCGAACTGAGCCTAAACTCGGAATTGTCGGGTTGAACATTCTTAAACATGTTCTTATATTAATTACCAAGTTATTTAAGTGTTAAAACATGTTCCATAACTTCTGTATTATTAGTTATGAATTTATTAGTAAAAACTGACTCGTTTGACTTTTTATTATGAATTTTGACCCGATAATTGACTAAGTAAACGTGGTAATTAGGAGGTGCCCTTTTGAGGGTTTAATACCTACCTAATTACGGTCACTTAGCCATGTTCGTTGCGAACAATGGCTCAACCGTTTAAAAGTCAAAGCATTTATCGAAAACGCTTGACTTTTCGACTATAAACACTAAATAAAACAAACTAGTCACGAAAGGACACTTACAAAGGGTCCAATGGACTGAATGAAGGTTCCTAAAAGCTCAGGATCCTCCTTGAATCAGAGACAAAGCAGAATTTGGAGGAATGGTGTGAAAGAACAAGTGAAACCCATCTCCTATTTATAATTTTCGGGAAGCTACGGATGAGTGCTAAGTGTCGGAAGAGTTAACAAGATTAAAACATGTGTAACATGGTTTTATAAATCAGGTAGCAAGCCCCTAGATTGAGTTATGTGAGAAAGGAATCCAGATTTGATGAAAACCAGCAACAAAAACAGATTTCTGCTGCTGTTTTGTTAAGCAAAAGTTTGGCAGATTTACATAAACAGTCCCTGTATATGTTAAAATGCTATTTTCGACACATTTAAGGCCCGTTAAGCCATGTTTAAGGCTCTACAATGAAGCCTAAACATAGGGAACATAAAACCTGCTCAAAAATATCTCAGATTTCAGTTCGTTTGGTCGTACGGTCAAGTTGTTCGGCTAATTAGGACGAAACACGAACGGATGCTAAAATCGATCCAAATTACGCGACGAATGGAATTTTTTCATGCCAATCACTAAAATAAAATATTTTAATGATTACATAAATTTTTGGATGTCCGGATATATTCAGAATGTAAGATATGCGCGAAAATGCAAACTTATGCACTTTTTAACGCTTTTAGTCCCTGCTTGACTTAAAAGTTTATTTTTGCACACGAAACACCTCTAAGCCTATTTCTAAGCTATGTAAGGGATATTTAGGGTATGTTTAACTTACGGTCATATTTCGGAAGGTCCGTTACCATACGAATCGACATACTTTTGCAGTTTGACGCAAATAGTCCTTTAATCGCACAAAGTAGCGCGGAATGTCGTTTAATGACATCCAAGCCTTCCATGGCCCATAATGGGCATTCCCAAGCATGAGTTTAATTATTGCTATGCTCTCAATCGCTTAAATGGTCACCAAAAGGCGTAGATTCAAAAGTTGGTGCTTTAGGTCCCTCTAATGCGCAAACTTGCGCATATCATCGTTTAATAGCATCGAAGCCTCATCTAATCCATATTAGGCATTCTTGAGAGTATTATTAAACATCACGATGCTTCGGGTTCACTAAAAGGTCATTCAGAGGTATAATTAAACATATTAACACTTTTAGTCCCTCTAACTTACAAAGTTGCGCGTAACTTTACTTATAGGCATAAAAACCTTAGACGGCCAATGTTTGGCATTCCTAAGAGTATAATCAAATATCATGAAGCTCCCGGTTTGTTAAAAGGTCACTCAGAGGTAAGAATTAACATGTTGACGCTTTTAACCCTTCATTGCGCAAACTTTCAATTAATTACGCAAACGGCTACACTCGATCAACATGTGGCTCATTTGTGAATATAAATATCGTACGAGCTTATTCAGAAACTTATATTTGGTATATTAACACTTCCAGTCCTTTCAGATTCCGCACCAGATTCCGCACCAGACCGAACGACTGGGATGATCGCGTACGTATCGTACGATAAGCCGTAAAGTGTATATATATATATATATATATATATATATATAGGACAAAGATCCGTTAGGAACCACCCTTTATTGCGAGAACCGCGAGAACCAGTGTGAACACAAACAGTAATAAAAAAAAAGTTTTTAGATTTCTTTTAGATTTTTTTAGATTTTTTAGGTTTTTTGGGGGTTTAGTTTTTAGCATTTTAGCTTGGGGGAGGGTGGGGGTTAGGTTTTTGGGGGGTGGGGGAGGGGGGTTTAGGTTTTTGGGGGGGGGTGGGGGGGTTAGGTTTTTTGAGGGTTTTAGTTTTTAGCATTTAGCTTGGGGGGGGGGGGGTTAGGTTTTTTTTTTGGGGGGGGGGTGGGGGGTTTAGGTTTTTGGGGGGTGGGGGTTAGGTTTTTTAGGTTTTTTTAGCTATTTTAGGTTGTGTTCACATTGGTTCTCGCGGTTCTCGCAATAAGGTGGTTCTCGCATGAACCTTACCCTATATATATATATATATATATATATATATATATATATATATATAGGGGATGGATCATGAGAAAACTAGTTTAAATGAGAAAACCTAAAAACTAACTAAAAAAACCTAAAAAACATACCAAAATTTTTTTTACATTCTTTTATAAAAAATCGCTATATTTTATACATGGAAAAAAATTTCAATTTTTTTTTTGTATTGTACATGTGCACTATTATGGATATAGTGCACATGTGTAGTACACATATAATGCACATGTGCAGTACAATAAAAAAATTTGAATTTTTTTATATATAAAAAATATCGAAATAAAAATTTGTAAAAAAAAATTGATATGTTTTTTAGCTTTTTTTAGGCTTTTTTTTAGTTAGTTTTCTAGTTTTCTCATTTAGATGTACTTTTCTCATGACACTCTCCCTATATATATATACTAGTCTAAGTACCCGTGTGTTACACGGGTGGCTAAACAGGAAAACTAAGTCCTTTAAAATTGTGAAGTAAAATTATAATTTTATATACGTTGAAATATTAACGAAAATTTTATAGAGTACACGAAATAATTGAAATACATGAATAGGAAAAAAAAATCACAGCTCATTGAAAATCTCTTTATAAACAACTTTATATATACCAAAAGCATTGAAATTGACAACAACTTCATCAACATAGACCATTGGCGTCAAACAAACGGATGAAATCCACATGGAAGAAAGATCGGCAACCGAGTAGTGTCTTACCAGTCAGAGGGAGTGCATCAGCGATTCTTCGTTTCGTCGTTTGCTAAGCAGTGGTGGCTACGTTCTCTCTCTACCTATGTACCAAATATATATTTAATAAGATGAAAGTTGAGCTGTAAAATTAAAAGCTACATGGCATAATTTGAAAGCAACTATAATAGCTACAGTACTCTTATGAGAAAGACTAAAGTGTATAAATTAAATATATTTATAATTTCATGAATAAGGACTATTAAGGAGCATCAACAATACTATCTTTCGGTTTGTAAAGAAATGAAAATGTACTTGCACTTGATGTTCATCCAAAATGATATCCGTAAAGGTTTGAAAGAGGTCAAAAATAGCTTTCATTATTACTTCACATTGTTGATCCGAAGTTAAATTACCATTACCAACAGGTTTAAGAAGCAAATGTCAAGAGGCATTAGATCCCATCACCAAGCTTCCACAATTACTTCTTCATACACTTTCGCTTCCCTATCTCAAATGAAAGTACAATATCACATATGACCTATAAAGAAAATAAAATTAGGCAACTATATCTCTAAAAGACTAAATTATTAGGCAAATAAATCTCTAAAAGACTAAATTATAAAGTATTTTAGTATTTTATGATTGAAGAATTTTACCTCTATGCCACAAAAAGGCAAAGTAACCAAGCTGTTGTTATTAACCAGCAAATAATTAAACTACTTCCTGTACTGTATAGGTTTTCTCACTTCCTGCTAGGGATGAGCGTGGTACTGGTATCGTACCGAACTGATACCGGTACCAAAATTCGTCAAAACTGGGTATTGGTACCAAAATGTTCGGTACGGTATGGTATAAGTACGGTACTGGTATTTGAAGGTAAAATTCGGTATTTTACCGGTAACGTACCGAACCGGTACCGAAAGTATCGGTATTGAAAATGCCAAAAACTGGGTACCGGTACTAGCACCGAAAAAATTCGGTACCAATACCTAGTACCATATCCTCATCCCTACTTCCTGCATAAAAAAAACCAGTCAACCCTCTTAAAATCGATGAGCTTACTGGACACCAAAACAACGAACATAAATCATGGTTATAATGGAGATTTAAAAAAAACAGTCTCTTTAAAGCTTGTTTCTTGTGGCTAACTACTCTTTAACCTTTTCAAACAAAACTACCCTTTATCTTTACTTTTAACATTGAAAAGGTTGACTTCTATAGGACAAACAAATAGGCAAAATAATACATATCAATAACCTGATATGTATCTTTAAGAAAGTATTAAGTTAAGTTTGGTAGAGGAATTGTGTGACTCGCACTTAAATATGATTTATTTCATTTCAAATATTTTTGTCCTGTTACCTAACCCGCTCATCTTGCCACCTCTATTAAATTGAAATCATGAAGATAATTTAATTTACAAATGAATGTTCCATATATTCCCAAAATTATGAACAATATAAGCAAAATAAATCTTCCTAACACTAAAAAACATCCAAAACAAAATAAGCATTCAATTTGATAGTTAAGGATTATATAGCAAAAAAGTATTGTATGCAACTTTTAAAGAACAAAAAAATCAAACTCATACTGTACTTCCAACATTAGTTGTGCAGGTCCGTTTAGTAAAAGCCAACACCGCATTCAAAAAACAAAGTTTTGTAATATGAAGCATCTTAAAAAAAACAAGAGTTTTTTGACCGTTTTTTTTTTCAGCAACTAAACGCCGAAAACGGGCAGTTTTTTCCGACATCCGGTTCGGCAAAAAACTGCAGGTTTTTGACCAAAAAACCCCAAAATCAGCCTATTTATTTTGCAAAAAACGTTGAAAAGTGCTTTTGTCGGTATCAGGTTTAGGCAAGAAAACAATTTTTTTTTCAGCAACAAAGAGTCGAAAATGTGTAGTTTTTTTCGGCATCTGGTTCGACAAAAAACTTCAGGTTATTTTAACCTAAAAACCCAAAATTATCCTGTTTATTCAGCAAAAAACGTCGAAAACGTCCTGTTTTTTTCGCATCCAGTTTGGTAAAAAACTACAGGTTTTTAAGCAAAAAAAAAGCCCAACAAATAGCATGTTGGTTCAACAAAAAAAACTGCATTTTTCAGCCAAAAAAATGCACTTTTTTCCAGCGAAAACAACAAACGCAACTAATTATAGGAAAAACTGGTTAACTGGAAAACCGGAAACGTTTATATTATAAATCCTGTTTTTTAACAGGAAAAATGATTTGAGCAAAATAAAATTGAATAGAATCCGTTATCTGATAAAAAATACTATTCAATACACAAGACATTCAACCCATGACCACACCTGAAAATTAAATTGAATCTCTGCATGTGGCACCTTCATAAGCTCAAAAGAAAAACTGCAATATACTAAAATTCATAGGGATAGTTCATTTTGGCATTTCATCAAACAATTAGAGGATACATGTAACGCCCTGCGTCCGAAAACTTCAGGACTTTGGCAAATTCAGCCCCTTATTTTGTCTATTTGTCGGTTTTAGTCCCTGTACTATGTGATTTGTGATACTTTGTTATTTTGATACTTGAATGCTATGATACTTAATACTATGAGACTTGACACTTAAATCTAGATACTTGATTCTTGATGCTTGGAAATCTAGACACTTGACTCTTAATACTTATTTAGTGCTCGACTCTTAGAGACTCGTGAAACTTGATTCTTGGTTGAACGAGAGACTGGAGTCTTGTCACTGGCGGAATCTATTAATCTTGGAAACTTTTGGTGTTTATAGTGAAATCTAGTTGTGTGACACTTTTACCAAATAATACGCAACGCAACGCTTAGTCTAACCTGCAAAATGAATCAAAGATGGGAACGCGGAAAGAATGGATTGACCAAGTGGCAATCCGATCGGATGACCATCTGATCGGATAGCCATCCGATCTGATGACCACCAGATCGGATGGCCACTCGATCGGCCAGCCATCCGATCCGTGCACACCGCCTTAATCTACTCTCACACTATAAATAGGCATGTCACATCACCATTCTCACTTATGTGATAGCCTCACTCGAACAGACGCACGGACACCACTTGTCTTCATTTTCTCGGTGATTTCGGTACGTTTTACACTAGATCCTTGTACTTTCTTGATCTACACATCATTTCTTACGAGATTCTCCTTTGAAATCTCACTTTTCACCATGAAATCTCCTATATCTGAGTTCTTGAGGATGATGTCACCATGGTGGTTTTACAAACTGCTATATGATGTCATTCCTGGCAAGATCTAGCTCGGATCTAAGGAATTCCATGTGTTTTTGCACCAAATCTAAGCTAGAACAAGGACTTTCATAATAAAACTTAAGCTATCTTCATGTTTTCTTCAATCATTCACTTTAAACGGTGGAATCCTAGTCTAGACGGACTGTAGACTTGATGGATAGTCTGGAGTTGGTTTGGAAACGGATTGTAGCAGGAATACGAATTCTGACATAAATTCGACATAAACAAGCAACTGATTAGACAGGGGTGATTCCCATCCGATCAGAATGGCTGTATGATGATAAGTTTACCATTATCTCAATACGTGTCGTGCCGTCATCGTTAATCTAGAAACTTAGAAACTTAAAAAAAAAATAGATGGAACAAGGACCCCTCGATCGAGCGGCAACCCGATCGGATAGCCACCCGATCGGACAACCACTCGATCAGGTGAAGCTTGTGCATCAAAATCTTCCAACACTTAGAAACTCTTCAGAAAATTGAAACCTTAGGAACCTCGATCGAGTGGCAACCCGATCGGACAGCCATCCGATCAAAGTAACCAAAGCACTTAAACAACAAATCTGAAGCTTAACACTTAAATCGAGTGGTAATCCGATCGGACAACCATCCGTCCCCTTGCACATTGTCACTTCACTCGACTAGCAATCCGATCGGATGACCATCCGATCGGACAACCATCCGATCTAGTGACTGACCCTTCACTTTGCGCAATCTCGTTATTTTTGCCCGACTCTTATCTATTGTAATCTAATCAGGCTAATTCTAAAAGAGCTCCCTTCGATCCAATAACGGTCTATACTGTTAAGCAATCACAGTGAGTATACTCGATCCCTTTTTGCTTTAAACTTTGGGATGTAACATGTATTCTATAAACTACAAAACTTGAAATTTTGCAAGCTAAAGTCTATCCTATGTGTATGTGAAACTTGTGTATTCTAGTATTTTATTTGTGCTATGTGACGTTTAATCCAGGGTGTGTAGTTCCGCCTTAACAATAGTAGCGCTATAGGAGATGCACCTCCCCATTATTCTCAGGGGTATTGTTAGGAGGATTCTAGTTTACCTTGAGTCTTGGATAAATACTAAAGCATCGGGATACTTGGGCTATCACTGTGTGGACTGCGTCACTAGCACGACTGAAACTATTTTATTGCTTACATTATGGATATGAGTTGTTTTAATCTATAATTCTATATACTCAAACTTGTATACTCGCCGGTACGTTTTTTGTACTGACTTTATTTTAATACATGTTGCAGGCTAATAGAATGCTGATATCATGGAAATCAAGCTAGGATGAAGCTTAGAAACTCATCTAGTTAATTAATTAAGTCGTGAACTATGTTTGAGTTTTGGTGTACCGCTCGATACTTGTTGGTTATTTTGGATGTTGAATATGTTAGACAGTTATCTCATGAAATAAATTTAATTACTATTGAAATAACTAGTGTTGTGGAATCTCATGAGCAATCTGAACGCTTAGTGCTCGCACCCTGATGTTTCCGCCATCGGTTGGGGTGTGAAAGATTGGTATCAGAGCAATAACTATAGGGAATTAGGATAAGTAGAAATACTTGCCCTAGTCTATAGTTCTAGGAATCTTGACTCTTATTTGTTGTTTAAGACTTATGCATTCTACCATATCTGCTTCTTAGCAAAGTATATTCCCGTTAAACTTACATGCCTTTCCCAAGGCTAACACAATATGCACTTGATACTTGAAAAAGCTGTTAAACAGTGTTTGTATTTTGCATTAGATTTGCCCTCAAGACGGAAGTGACATCCGAACCTTGATGGGAAGTCTCCATATTATTCTAGTAGGTCTTGTCTGTAGATAAGTACCAACGCTATTATGGTACGATGTTGTCAAGTTAGAGGTGAAACTCAGACCTTGATAACTAGTCCCACTCCTTGATTTTTATGTCTCGCCAAAGTCTCGAAGCTCCCATTCAGTTAGGAACGTGAAATGACCAAAAGGACGAATATTGTAGGCCTAACATCGATGACGTATTTGTGTAAGTAAGTCAAGAAACGTTACCTCAATTCGAAAGGAGTTTGAATTTATGATTATCTCGATTTTATGTATGTGGTGTTAAACTCAATTCTTCGTTCATTTTGGAATGCTTTTACACAATTCACAACGTATGTCCGCAATCTAAAACGTTAACTCTAATCTCAAGATCGAACTAAATTTATGAAGCTTTATACATCTATGTGTGGAAATATAGATTGACTAAGATACTATGTGAAACCTACCTGATGAATATATGTGTTGTTGTGGGTATGAAACACTAAATGGCATGGAAATACGAGACAGAAGTGACATGTCTGAAGCATGGTGGATACGCTGCTGGTACTTCCTATATATAAGTGCTTCCGGCATGTTACTAACTTTCATACATGTAGGATCGTACGCCGACCTATACGAGTCGTTCAGAGGTAATCTCCCGTGTTTCAGATGCGGAATAATAAGAAACAAAGGTAGAAATAGCACACACTTCACTCTAACTGCTTGTTTTATTGATTTGACAGCTTTTACAGTTCAATCGTCACACCGGCAGAGCTTTGGTGCGGAAATCAACTCCAACTCTATCTGGTTCGCTAAGAAGACCCCTTTATATAGGGTGTCTGGTTCGCTTTTGTGACCAGTGTCCATAAAAGCGGACCTCACAAGTGTCACAAAAGCGGACCTCTATCATTTGTCCCTAAAAGCAAACCTAGGTCACAAATATCATACACACTTGCATTTTCTCGTATTTTGTGCCCTAATCTATACATTACAATGATAGACTCGATCTAAGACGAAATCAACAGATGTAGTGCACCAACAGGCTCCCCCTCAGATGTTGATGGAGTCGACTATCGAGCACCAAAACTGCATCATCGCATCTTCAGTCTTGATCAATCTCTGGGCTTCTTTCTCTCTATCTTCAGACTCCCCCTCTCGATTTACTGGCATTCTTTTGTTCTTCAGTAACATCTTCAGGATCTTTGTCTGGCTCTACACAGGCTTTCAGGATCGATCAATCCGGCTCCAACAGAGGTCTTCAGAAATTGAAACTGACACTCTATCTTCAGATCCAAAATCGAAACCTGGCTTTCCTGCACATTCTTAACCCAGAAATAAATTTTCTAATTTTATCAATTTTATGTGCACCAACACTAACATGTAACCGTGCACCAACACAGACTCCCTCTCAAACCAAACCCAAATTCTGATAAACCACATGAAAGGTTATATTATGAAAGCATTTAATTTCACACAAACACTCCCCCTCAAATGCTGCTCATCATGTTTAGCACTCGGAATTTTGAAAATCAGCTATTCAACATCAGTTGTCGAAAATCTTTTTGACTTTTTCAAAAATTTATGCTAAAACACACTGAAAATCTTTTTAGATTTTGAACTAAAGAAACCTGTAATGCAGTAAAGAAAATATTTACAGACAATATTTTTGTGAGTTCGTGTAAGAGGATCATATCAGTATATAAGACATATCACCAACACCGTTAAGCTTTAAACATTCTAAGTTTTAAACAAATTTACCTAGATTGTCAGTATATTGGTCCACTTAAATTTTCACACAAAGTTTAATTGATCAGAGATACGATATTAATGTTTTAAAGACTTAAACTTAATTGTGTATCACTCCACTTGAATATACTCCTGTATCCAGATCCCAAATATTCAGTCTTACAGGTGAGTATACCACAACTGATATCTGTAACGGGGTAGATGCGAAACCGTGAGAGCTCATGTCAGAACTTCCATTCAGCAGAGAGATGACGGCTCGACTTTTGGTGGGTCCCCTTTAGAGGATCTTTTGATTACAACAGCAGCGACTATCAATGTTATTGTTTCATCAGCATGCTGAGGGCTGCGCTTTTTCAAGCATATGCAGAAAGTATTATCCGGGGACTAGGTCAGTACTTCCATATAGCAGAAGTCCCGGGATAATACCCCAGATATCACTGAGCATAAAGACCTAGTATCTCAGAATACGGGATCTTTCAAACAAGATTTCGGGGGTTACCCATATATTCAAGAATAGTTACCCACGAATCAAGCAAGTTTGAATTAGGTTTATATCCCGTTTCAATTTACTAAATGTGCGAAAATCTACTGACACATCGGCAGTAAAATTGCTTATCACATTTTGACATTACATTTCTTTAGCGTGTTGTGACAGCCTACTGATGTACTATCATTTCCTCTTTTTCACAACGAAACTCATTTTTGATTTTATCATGTTTTTGGCTTTTTCAAATTTTCAAATGTTTTTGGATTTTCTGAAAAATTTCTTACTCCCCCTAAAATGCAAACACATTTCAAATGAAAATTTGAAAACAACTAGACTCTGACCCGATTGAAACATAAAATGCAAAACAAACTGTACAGAAACTGACAACTGACATCGAATCACATCAATTCGCCATTCACTTGGCATAAACAATCAGAACTCCCCCTATCACAAACCATTTTCTCATTTAGATTTCAAAACACTTAAGTTTGTTTTAATCAAAATGATTTTTCCGGAAAATAAGTTTGTGTTGATAAAAACCACTTGTAGGTTTATCATTTTTAAGTACGGGGATGTGGTTCATCATCTTGTCTATCTTTTACCCATATGTAGTAAATCAAGTACAACTTAATGTCCCTGATTTACCATTAGCAATCAAGCAACCTCTAAACCAATTGTAAAAATAACCACTTGTAAAAACACACAATACCACTTGTAGGAATGTTACGTCTACATCACCATTTTAACAATCAGGATGCCGATTCCTGCTTCGCACTTACCAACCTGGAAGCTCCGGCGTAGTCCTTCAACCTGTAAAATCCAAAACACTATTCAAATTCTTTTAAACAAACTATTCAAACACTAGAAAGATGCCGATTCCTGATCCACGATATAAACTTGGGATCTCCGGCATAGTCCTAAGATTATCATGGAAAGCATACATCCATCCAAGTCTTCTCAGACTTGATGGATTTCAACTCTTGAGCAGTAGGGTTGTATGTTGCCTTTTTCGTGGCATAAAAATCTTTAACCCCCTTTGCTCTCCCACTCAGCATTTTCCCAAAAATCTTTTTAACATTCCCGTTGAATGTTTTCTCGACATCAAAATCTTTTTTCTCAATGTAAAACTGATTTGAAATCTCAGTTTTTCCAATTTTCTTCTTAACTTCCTCAAATTTTAGTGACAGAAATTCTTCATCATTCACTAAAATTTTCTTCTCAACTTGTGGCTCTTCTGGCTTTGTGGAACCAGATTCATCGCCGACATTCACATCAACCTTTTTAACAACCCACACCTGGTTGTCTTTTTCTTTCTTTTTGTAAAAATTCTTTTCCGAACACTCACCAACCTCATATTTAGAATTTTCAAAACATTTAAGTCTATCGATTGGTGGTTCAACATCAACAACTTTTTCTTTTAGTTTCTGAGAAACTCCCTGTTTTGTTTTTGCATTTGCAGAACAGTTCCATGCAATGCGACCAGTTTCATTGCATCTGTAACAGGTACGAGTCTCCCTTTGATAAAACACTTCAGTTCCATTCTTCTTTCGCTCAGCAAGAAACTCTTGGTTTGACTGTCTCCAGAATGGTTTCTTCTGTTCTTCATCTGAGCTTCCACCTGACACAAATTCTGTTTTTGTTTTAGAATTTTTATCATTTTTATAATTTTCTGGTGGAACAAAACCTAAACCTTTCTTTTTGTAGCTACGATTTTGGTTAGGTTTCTTTTAAAAACCCGAACCAGAATTGTAACCCTTTTTCTTGTTTAGACGTTGTTGAACTCTAGAAGTATACTTTTTGGGTTTTTCAAAATTTTTTAAAACTTTCAATTCAGGAATGTTAATCTCTATTAGTTTGAAAGTTTTGTTAATCGATTCTGTTTTAATACTCATTATTGGAAACTCTTTGTTGTAATATAATTTGTTAGAACCATTCAAAGTATAAACAACTTCGAATGTTTCATCATTCAAATTTGACTTTGATAACAAAAATTCTAAACTATAAGACCGTTTGACCGACGAATTTGGACTGTTGACTGACGAATTTGACCCTCCAAACTCAGATTTCGACTCGGACTCCTCATCAGTATCCAACACCTGATCGACCACCTTTTTAATTAACTCAGACTCATGATCGGTATCGGACGAGGTAAACGTGATATCAATGTTATCTGGTAAAACGTCAGTTGTGTCGGTTTTTAGCTTTATATTGACTGCTTTCTCAAGTTGCTCCTCGTTTGGTTTCCTAGGAGAATACCCATCCCAAATTGGAGGCGGACACTTGTTATAGCTAACAGTCGGTTTCTTTCCACAGTCTTTCTTCTTCTTTGGCTTCTCGTCTTGAAAAGTTTCCAATCCTGCAACAGTTGGGTAAACACGATCAATTAGATAATCAGAAGTAGAATAGCTTAACAATAACCGCCTAATTCTCTCATTTTCGATCTTTTCAGTTTCCAACTCTTGCTTCCATTTGGCACTCTCTTCAATGTAGAAATTGATCGCTTTTTGTTTTGACATCAAAGTTGCATTCATCATTGTCAGTGCCTGTTCTCTTTCTGAGTTTGTCGTTTGGAGACCAGTTACTGTTTTGTTCAAGACATCGTACGATTCTTTCACATAATTAAGCTTGAACAGTAACTGCTCCTTCTTCTTCTCGTACTCAGCTATAATGTCGTCTTTTGTTGCACATTCCTTGCAGGCTTCCAAACACTTCTTACAAGGCTTGACGACTTCAACAATCTTCTCAACCTCGATTGTTTTCACAACTTCAATCACCTTTTCTACTCCGATCACCTTTTCTTCTTCTTTCTCAACCTCGGTAATTTTTTCAGCAACACTTTCAACATTCTGAACATCATCTTCAGATTCTTTCTGTTGTTCTCTAGCAGCTCTTTTCTCCTCTAGTTTCTCCATGCGATCTGCAAAATAAACATGAAAACTTTTAGGAGAAAGATGAGTTTCAGCAACATTTATATATTTTTCTTCTTCATCATCACTGCTTTTGTCAACCGGTGATTGATCAAACTCTACAAATTTTTCAGAATCAGCATTGATACACCAGAATCAGATGGTGTTTGATCAAATACAACTTCCTTTTCTGAAGTAACATCATTCTATATACTCTCATCTGAACTCTCTGAAACCTCCCCAGATCTTTCTGAAAGCTCATCAACACTTTCTGTATTTTCATCAGAACTATAAGAACTTTCATCAGAAGCAACCGATTTGACCGTTTCACCGATAGACTTCATCCAGGTGGCAAACATGTCTGGCTCCCTCATAATCTTGGCAATGAAAGCTTTAAACTCTCCCTTCTCATCCACAAACATATCCCAACTAAAACCTTCTGGTAGTTTCTCATCATCTTGATCGATTATGCGTGCTGCTTTGCCTTCAGATGATATGTAATCACTCCAGCTGAAATCTACCAAACATGCTCTTTTGGGATCTTCAATCTTCCTCCCATGAGCCGTCTGTGGTTCTTGAGATTGACCAACTTGTTGATAGATAGCTTTGCGGTAATAATCATCTTTCCCAAATGGATTCTGTGCTCCGCTAGCTTCTCTTCCCTTGCACTCCCGTTTGAAATGGCCTTTCTCCCTGCATTGAAAGCAAGTAACTTTAGATTTATCAAAACCTAAAGTAGATACATGAGCATCAAGAAAGTCATTTCTCCCGGTAATTGTTTTGAACTTCTCAGCACGTCGAAGAACACTTGCAAGACACCATTTAATATCCATGAGTTCCATTTCTTCGGCGTCTATCTGATCGTAATCCTCCTTTGTAAGCATAGGATTTCCGATCCGACCAGCAACAAGCCCTTCATAGGATAATAACACAGAACCCAGAAGTGCCATGTGGTCTTTCGCAGTGTCTTCAGAGAAGCTTTGACCTTCTGGAAGATTGAGAGCTATGTTGCATTGAATCACATATCCATTTCCTGTTTTTGTACTCTGAGACTGAAAACTTGTGTTTGTTTCTTTAGGATTTACATTTGGAAATGATGAAAACCCGCTGCTACTATTGTTTGAACCCTGATCAGCTTTGTCTAATGAATCCCCAGTACTGAATGCAGTTTGTATTTTCGGACTTCTCTCAGACTCAGTGGCTGAAATGCTACCCCTGTAGTACATTTTCACATCTTGTTGACCACTTGGACTATTCATCCTGGTGATCTTTTGCTGTTCCAGATTCTGAGCCTCTAATTTTTCGATAAACTATCCAATTGTCAGTCCGTCATAAACACCCGTGTTTTTCAATATCATCAAATACGTTCCCCACTCCTTCTGAGGTAACGCATCAGCCAACTTATCCACATACTCTTCACGACTTTTATCAACACCAATCATTGTCAATGATCACACTAAGTGACAGTATCTTTCAGTCAGCTTCTTAGTATCCTCTCCTGGTAAGCTGCTAAAAAGATCAAACTCTTTCTTAAGCAATGCCTTTTTGCTTTTAATCATACTCTCACTTCCCTCGAATTTGACTTTAAGAGCATCCCATATCGACTTAGCAGTTTTGTCGTGTTCTAACAGAATGAATATATCTTCTTTAATCGCTTGTTGCAATAAACTGATCATCATTTTCTCCGCTCTGTACATTGCACGTTCTTGATCTGTGAATTCGGATATCTGTTTGATAACATTCACCTCCGTTCTCGGTAACACATACTTCTTCAAGATACATTCCCATGATCTAAGATGATTTGCTTGAACCCAGTTTTCAAATCTATCCTTCCACCCGTAGTATTCTTCAATACTCATCAATTTAGGGGGTTTCTGGGTGGTTCCTGTTTCGTTTTCTAGATTCATGGCTTGAGCAATTGCAGCTGGTGACGACGATGTTGCAAACGCATTGTAGAACTCGGTATCCATGACGACACGATTTCCAAAGCAAATGACTTATAAGCGAACCAAACTTGAACACAAAAGCAGACCAGTAATGTTCACAAAAGCGAACCGGATGCACTATAAGCGGACCAAATCACTGTCGTTCGAACAGATCTGTCTTTAAAGCGAACTGGTCTTTGGAGCGGACCTATCAGATACTTGGAGCGGACCAGCAATTCGAGCGGACCAGCCGTAAAAGCGAACCGGACAAACACTTGGAGCGAATCGACCGTAAAAGCGAACCGGACAAACAGCCTTTCGAGCGGATCTCTCGAGCGGACCAGAAACTAACCGTTCGAGCGGACCAGAAAATAGTCTTACGAGCGGATCTCTCGAGCGGACCAAAAACCAAACTGTTCGAGCGAACCCTTAGAGCGAACCTGATGTGATTTTGGAGCGGACCAAGATGATGCCATAAAAGCGGATCTCATTTCGAAGCTGTTTTGACCCATTTCTCGTCCGTATTTTTGCTTGAAACTTTCAAGGGTTTGCCTTTGATTGATAATACACAATCTGTGAATTTTTGAATCAATTCTGACCGTGAAAACTTCCCGAATCAAGAAAAGAAGGTGTAGAAGTAAGAAATGATGACGAAAATCAGCTATATTCTGCAGATAACCTCCTCCTTGGCTCTGATACCAATTGTAGGATCGTACGCCGACCTATACGAGTCGTTCAGAGGTAATCTCCCGTGTTTTAGATGTGGAATAATAAGAAACAAAGGTAGAAATAGCACACACTTCACTCTAACTGCTTGTTTTATTGTTTTGACAGCTTTTACAGTTCAATCGTCACACCAGCAGAGCTTTGGTGTGGAAATCAACTCCAACTCTATCTGGTTCGCTAATAAGACCCCTTTATATAGGGTGTCTGGTTCGCTTTTGTGACCAGTGTCCATAAAAGCGGACCTCACAAGTGTCACAAAAGCGGACCTCTATCATTTGTCCCTAAAAGCGAACCTAGGTCACAAATATCATACACACTCATATTTTCTCGTATTTCGTGCCCTAATCTATACATTACAATGATAGACTCGATCTAAGACGAAATCAACAGATGTAGTGCACCAACAATACCAAGTGCCATGTACGACTTAGTGTTTGCAGACCGGTGTTGGGAATGTTGAAAATATAATCTATGGGAAAACTGCTCGTGCAGCCTATGAGAAAACTATGTAATCTATGAGAAGTCTATGAAGTCTATAAGGGGTCTATGTAATCTATGGGAAGTCTATGCAATCTATATGAACTGTAAAACTACTCGCGTAGCCTATGAGAAATCTATGTATGAACAATGTGCACTGTAGTATAATCTATGTTAATCTACTGAGCTAATCTTTGAGCTAATCTATGATGACCCGTTGAGTTAATATATGTAAATCTATTTGAGTAATCTATGTGAATCTATCTGGGCAATCTATGTGCATATGATGATGATGATGAGTAAATTGTTACGTTTGGTGATTGCGACGCGTAACATGACACCGAGTACGAGGCAGAGGCGATGTGCCCGAAGCATGATGGATACGCCGCTGGTACTTCCTATATATAAGCATTTCGGACCTGTTGATCGAACTTCGTACCACGTGCCATGTGAAGGTCGTGAGTTGCGGTGTTAAATTTTGATACTTTAATCTATCGTATGTGAATCTTTATTGTGAGACTTCGTAATTTAGAACTCATACGATCCTCTTAATTGGATCTATAGATGTCGTCTCGTAAGCTATCAGACACTCTCAAGAGATCCAGAGAAAACTCTCAGAAAAAGATGATGTCCTTCATGGCCGACCAGATCGCTCGAGTCATGCCAAAGATCGTCTCTGAGATCCAAGGATCAAACACTCCTCCATCCTCTATGGACTCTAAGACGGAGAAGTCGACGTCTACAAAGTTCAACTACAAACATTTTGTCTCGTGCAACCCTAAGTTTTTCACGGGCAGTGACAGGGTGACTCTAATGCTTGAGTGGTTCGACATCATTGAAGTTACTTTCATTAAGAGTGAGTGCCCGGAGCATTTAAAGACTAGGAGTGCGACGGGAATGTTTCAAGGCAGAGTGTTGGATTGGTGGTCGAATGAGAGAAACATCTGTACTAATGAAGAAGCCTATGCTCTTCCATGGGCTGAGGTGCGAGAACTGATGATGCTCGAGTTCTGCCCTCCTCATGAGCAGTTAAAGCTTGAAGAAGAATTTTGGCACTTGAAACAAGTTGGTGATGATAATTTGGCGTATACTACTCGGTTCAAGCAATTGAGCTTGATTCTTCCTCACTTGGTTTCGACTCCTAAGCGCATGATAACCAAGTACATCAACGGTCTACCGCCTGCTCTGCGCGATTCTATTGAGGCAGCCCAGCTTGGAACTATTGAAGAAGTCTATCGTCTGGCAGCAAGTTTGAACAACAACCGTGTGGTGATAAGCAGTTTGCTACTCCTGCTCCCTCCAAGTCTGCAAATCAAGTCACCCAGCAGCCAAGTGGCAGCAAGAACAAGAAAAGGAAATCTCAGGGTTCAAGATGCAATGCTATTGTTCCTGCTGCAAACCCTGTCGCTAAACTTGCTCCTGCTACTGCTGTTGCTAACCCTGCTGCTCCTGAGGCTAAGAAACACTACATCGGTCCTTATCCTAAGTGTACAACTTGCAGTTTCCATCACCCTACTACTTCTACATGTCGTCTGTGTACCAACTGTAATCGTTATGGTCACACGGCTCCTTATTTCCGTCAAGCTACCCTGGTCCAGCCAGCCCAGCAAGCCCCAGCTCAGGCAGCTCCTCCAGCTCTTCCAGCTCCTCCACAGAACCCGGGTCCAGTCAATGCTGTTCGTGCATGTTTTCAATGTGGAGATACTACCCATCTTCGTAATCGTTGTCCCCAGCTGAACCAAGACCAACCAACAGCCGCTCGTGGACGAGCATTCAACCTCAATGCTAATCAGGCTCACAACAATAATAATGTGGTGAATGGTATGTTCCTCGTTGATAACCTTTATGCTTCAATTCTATTCGATACTGGTGCCGATAAAAGCTTTGTGTCCATGGAATTCGAGTCTTTGATAAATTATACACGCTCTACGTTACCTGAGTCGTTCTCGGTTGGGGTCGCCAATGGTAAGTCGATTCTTGTAAATTCTATTGTGCGTGATTGTTCCCTGACTCTTAACGATCACGTATTCTCTATTGATCTCATACCCATGCGTTTGGGTAACTTTGATGTTATTATCGGTATGGACTAGTTACGTAAGAATCATGCCGAGATTGGTTGTCACGAGAAGCTTGTTCGTCTTCCTCTTCCATCTGGTGATACTTTGAACGTCTATGGGGATTGACCTTCAAAAGGACTGAGGTTGATGTCATGCACACAAGCGAGCAGATGCTTACGCAAACAGAACCTTGCCTTCTTGGCCCACATGGTGGAACAAAAGGGCAAGGGGAAGAACATAAGCGACGTTCTAGTGGTGTGTGACTTCACTGATGTCTTCCCTGAAGACCTTCCTGGTCTTACTCCTCCTAGATCCGTCGACTTTCGTATTGATTTAGTACCTGGTGCAACTCATGTCACCAAGGATCCCTATCGTCTTGCACCTTCCGAGATGCAAGAATTATCTAGCCAACTACAGGATTTACTCGATAAGGGCTTTATTCGTCCAAGTGCCTCCCCGTGGGGTGCTCCTGTTTTATTTGTCAAGAAGAAGGATGGTTCATTTTGTATGTGTATCGACTACCGAGAACTTAATAAGCTCACCGTGAAGAATCGTTATCCTCTCCCTCATATTGATGATCTATTCGACAAACTACAAGGCGCCTCCTAGTTCTCTACGATCGATCTTCGATCTGGATATCATCAGTTGCGTGTCCTCGAAGATGATAATCCTAAAACCGCTTTTCGTACTCAATATAGGCACTACGAGTTCGTAGTCATGTCGTTCGGCTTGACCAACGCACCTGCAGTGTTCATGGACCTCATGAACCGTGTTTGTAAACCCTATCTTGATCGTTTTGTTATAGTCTTTATTGATGATATTCTCATTTATTCTAAGACTAAAGCTGACCATGCTCGTCATTTACGCTTGATGCTTGAACTCCTACATGGCGAACGTTTGTATACTAAATTTTCTAAGTGTGAGTTTTGGATCGATGAAGTGCAATTTCTTGGTCATGTTGTTAGTAAGCAAGGTATTGATGTTGACCCGTGAAAAATCGAAGCCGTAAAGAATTGGAGTACGCCTAAGTCCGCCTCTGATATCCGTTCTTTTCTAGGATTGGCTGGTTATTACCACCGATTCATCTCGGATTTTTCTAAAATCGCTGTACCTCTTACCACGTTGACCCAAAAAGATAAACCTTTTGCTTGGGGTCCCGAGCAGGAGGAATCTTTTTAGACTTTTAAGACCCTTTTGTGTAACGCTCCTGTACTCACTCTACCCGACGGGAATGACGATTTTGTGGTATACTGTGATGCCTCGAACCGTGGATTGGGCTGTGTGCTCATTTAGCAGGACAAGGTTATTGCTTATGCCTCGCGTAAACTCAAGGTACATGAAAAGAAATATACTACTCACGATCTGGAGCTTGGTGCAGTTGTATTTGCGTTAAAGATTTGGCGACACTAACTGTATGGTACAAAATGTGTGGTCTTCACCGACCATAAGAGCCTCCAACACATCTTTGACCAAAAGGAACTGAACATACGACAGAGACGTTGGGTGGAACTACTTACCGACTACGACTGCGAAATTCGCTATCATCCCGGCAAGGCGAATGTAGTGGCCGACACTCTTAGTCGTAAAACTCATTTCAAGGCTATTCGTATCTCTAGTGATCTGCATGCTTGTATTTGTGAAGCTCAATACTCGTCAGCTAATGAAGGAAGTCTATCTGTTGAAGTTCTTGGCGCTAACGTTAATCAACTCGAAACTAAATCTGATGGTCTTCAGTACTATATCAATCACATCTGGGTACCAGATCGCGATAACCTTCGTGAACTCATTATGAATGAGGCTCACAAATCTCGTTACTCTATTCATCCAGGTGCCGATAAGATGGCTATCATTCCAGTATTCAGATGGCTCCTTTCGAAGCTTTGTATGGTCGCAATTGTCGATCTCCTCTCAGTTGGCATGAGATTGGTGACAAGCAGTTCACTGGCCCTGAAATCATTCAAGAGACAACGGATAAGATTCTTCAGATCCTTGATAACTTGATCAAGGCTAGGAGCAGACAAAAGAGCTATGCTGATGTTAGGTGTAAGCCTCTGGAATTTGATGTTGGTGACTGAGTTCTTCTCAAGGTATCTCCCTGGAAGCGAGTAGTCCGTTTTGGTAAGAAGGGAAAGCTCGCTCCTCGCTATGTGGGTCCTTTCAAGATACTCAAAAGGATTGGCAAGGTAGCATACCGACTCGACCTGCCATAGGAACTAAACAACGTACATCCAGTGTTCCACGTATCTAATCTATGTAAATGCCTAGCTGATGAGGGACTACAGGTTCCCCTTGAGGACTTGCAGATAAATGAAGCGGTGCAATTTGTGGAGATTCCGGTCGAAATCATGGATCAAGCTGTCAAGCGATTGAGGCGCAGAAAAATTCCCATTGTTAAGGTTTGATGGGAAGGAAAGCGTGGTGCCGAATTCACTTGGGAATTGAAAAGTGATATGAAGGCCAAGTATCTGCAGCTCTTCGAGCAGTCTTCCTCTAAGATTTCGGGGACGAAATCTCCTAAAGGAGGGGAGACTGTTACGCCCTGTGTCCCAAAACTTTAGGCTTTTGGCAAATTCAGCCCCTTATTTGTCTATTTTTCGGTTTTAGTCCCTGTACTATGTGATCTGTGATACTATGTTATTTTGAGACTTGAATGTTGTGATACTTGAATCTTGATACTTAATACTATGAGTCTTGACACTTGAATCTAGATACTTGATTCTTGATGCTTGGAAATCTAGACTCTTGGCTCTTGATACTTATATGGTGCTCGACTCTTAAGACTCGTGAAACTTGATTCTTGGTTGAACGAGAGACTGGAGTCTTGTCACTGGCGGAATCTATTAATCTTGGAAACTTTTGGTGTTTATAGTGAAATCTTGTTGTGTGACACTTTTACCAAATAATACGCAACGCAACGCTTAGTCTAACCTGCAAAACGAATCAAAGACGGAACGCGGAAAGGAAGGATTGACCAAGTGGGAATCCGATTGGATGACCATCCGATCGGATAGCCATTCGATCGGATGACCACCTGATTGGATGACCACTTGATCGGCCAGCGAGCCGATCCATGCACACCGCCTTAATCTCCTCTCACACTATAAATAGGCCTGTCACGTCACCATTCTCACTGATGTGACATCCTCACTTGAACAGACGCACGCACACCACTTTTCTTCGATTTCTCAGTGATTTCGGTACGTTTTACACCAGATCCTTGTACTTTCTTGATCTACATATCATTTCTTACGAGATTCTCCTTTGAAATCTCACTTTTCACCATGAAATCTCCTAGATCTGAGTTCTTGAGGATGATGTCACCATTGTGGGGGTACAAACTGCTATATGATGTCCTTCCTGGCAAGATCTAGCTCGGATCTAAGGAATTCCATGTATTTTTGCACCAAATCTAAGCTACAACTAGGATTTTCATAATAAAACTTAAGTTATATTGATCTTTTCTTCAATCTTTCCCTTTAAACGGTGGAGTCTGAGTCTAGACGGACTGTAGACTTGATGGATAGTCTGGAGTTGGTTAGGAAACGGATTGTAGCGGGAATACGAATTCTGACATAAACTCGACATAAACAAACAATTGATTGGACAGGGGTGATTCCCATCCGATCAGAACGGCTGTATGATGATAAGTTTACCATTGTCTTAATACGTGCCGTGCCGTCATCGTTAATCTAGAAACTTAGAAATTTTACAAAAAGATGGATGGAACAAGGACCACTCGATCGAGCGGCAACCCGATCGGATAGCCACTCGATCAGGTGAAGCTTGTGCATCAAAATCTTCCAACACTTAGAAACTTTTCAGAAACTTGAAACTTTGGGAACCTCAATCGAGTGGCAACCCGATAGGATAGCCATCCGATTGGACAGCCATCCGGTCGAAGTAACCAAAGCACTTAAACAACAAATCTCAAGCTTTACACTTAAATCGAGTGGTAATCCGATCGGATGGCCATCCGATCGGACAACCATCCGTCCCCTTGCACATTATCACTTCACTCGACTGCCAATCCGATCGGATGACCATCCTATCGGACAACCATCCGATCCAGTGACTGACCCTTCACTTCGCGCAATCTCGTTATTTTTGCCCGACTCTTATCTGTTGTAATCTAATCAGGCTAATTCTAAAAGAGCTCCCTACGATCCAATAATGGTCTATACTGTTAAGCAATCACTGTGAGTATATTCGATCCCTTTTTACTTTGAACTTTGGGATATAACATGTATTCTATAAACAACGGAACTTGAAATTTTGCAAGCTAAACTCTATTCTACGTGTATGTGAAGAAACACTAGATAAATGGCCGGAACCGAGATATCTAGGGGGTTTGAATCCGCATAAAAAGGTTAGTTTCCACTCGATCGATTCAGGTCTAACAGACCTTCTTCTCCGGTAATTCTGCAAAAAAGAACACCGTTAGCCTCGTCAAGGGGAGAAGAGGGTTCTCTCCTTAACCCGACTCCGGTGTGAGAATAAGTATTGGTAATGAAGAAGAAGAAGATGTATTTGAGAAGTGTGTGTAACTTGTGTTCATACCTGATTTTTCTCTTATTTATAGCCGGGAGTCATTCAAAGGCGGGAAAACCCGTTAGTGAAAAGAAGACGGAAGATGCTAACCCCGTAAGCGGTTATGTTTCCTTCCGTTAATGCTCCTCGATCCGACGTGATAGCACACGGATCGTGGTTTAGATCAAGAGCTAGGGATTGGCCACATGTAAAGTGACTAAGTGGAGATTATTCTTTTCTTGCATGCATTCGTTGTGAATTTAGGGACGTCTGATATAATGACACGTGTCGAGACGGTTGTAACCGTCTTGGTGGTGCACGATTTGTATGATTTCTAGAAGGTCACTGCTGTAATCTGGTGTGACACCTTATCGTGTGGAAACAGGTGAATAAATCCCAAGTCTGGGCAAATAATATCCAAGTCTGGATATTAAGCGCAAGTATCTAACTCCGGATTCTTATCCTTTGCCTTGTGTAGGGAAGGCGCAAGGTTTAATGATTCCCTTTGGGCGCAAGTGTTGACTGTTTTGTAGGCCTTTTAAGCTTTTCTTTTTGCGAGACAAGTGCGCGGCCGCGCAAGGTGCCATGCTGAAAGTTAAGGTTGTGGTATGATCCCAAGCACTTATTATGAGGTTTTTGGGACCTTACCCCTTCAAGTCCCCCAGTCTAGTGTTGTACTTATGCAAATAAGTGGAGCACTGGACTTGTGAGAGGGAAATGCTTTTGGGCACGAAAAATAAGGAATCTTCTATGGAAATTTAATTTTGTTTTGAAGGTTTTGAAAATTTTTGACTTTAGTGGATAGTACAGTCAGGGCTGTGTGACAGGCTGTCACTGTCAGGTATATTTTACTATCCGTGTTTTTCACGCGCGCGTGCAAACGCGTGTGTACTTTTCCTGCTGTTTGGAGAACTGTGATATTCGGAAAATTCGCTGTGACGGTTACCGATGCTATTTATTGCGATAAGTATATATAACGTTTGGGTAACCTCTTTTGTGCAATCATTGTTTTGTTGAAAACTTTTCCCCTTCCTTTCTTCTTTAATTGTTTGAGAAAGAGATTGTCAATCTTTCTTCTTCTTATGTCAACTGGAGAATATCACGAAGATTTATCGGAGGAAATGTCTGCTGAACTGCCACCGCTGAAATGGCCTAGGGCAACTTTTGACGGCCTGGTTCAGAACCTTAGATTCCCAGAGACCTGGGGTGCCCGGTACCCTGAGGAGGCCAGCAGATGCTCCGGCTGGGTATATTACTCTGTTTTGGGATTTCTTTTGCGTAGGCAACTTTTGCTTGCCTGTAACAAAGTTCTTTCTTGAAATTCTTGGTTTTTACAACATTCATCTCTCTCAACTGCATCCTATTAGCATGGTTAGGGTTCGTCATTTTGAGTTTGTGTGTCGGATTATGCATATTGAGCCGACCGTTCCCCGATTTAGGGTTTTCCATCAAATGCATTGTACCCAGGGGTTTTATTCATTCATTCAGAGAGCATCTGCAAAGAAAATTTTGCAGCATCCTCCGAAATCTTTTCATGATTGGAAGCAAAAATTTATCTTTATTAAGGCCGGAGTGATTCCGGTGAGGATGGTTTTAAGGGGAAAGGAAGATGTTCCCGTTACCAAGATTTGAAGGAAATTCCTAACATTGTTCTGCCGGAGAAAGCCCTTGTCAGAGCTAGTATGAGTTTAAACTGGAAGATGGATCGAGACGACAAGCCGGTGTATACGGAGGAAGGTCATGGTATGATTGGGTTTTCTCCTTCTTACCTTTCTCCCTTTTTTTTTTGAACATGCTTCCCTTCTTTTGCAGTTGTTTCGTTGTATGTTGTTGCATATAAGAGAGAAGGAGGAAGGATGGGTACCATTAAGAAAAAGCCTGACGAAGAGCTTTGGTACCATCGTATTGTGAGGAATTTTGCTCTTCCGCGGGATGCGGATTTGTCTGCACAGCCTGCTACTGGTATAGGTAAGATTGCGCATACTGTTTGTTGTTTACTTACCATTGCGCGTCTGAGTGAATTGTTCTTTGCGCTTTATAGGTGAGTTGTCAGATTTGGGCATAGGCCCTGAGAAGAAAAGACGCGCGACGACTAGTAATGTTGCGCCGAAAAAGAGTGATGCTGAGAAGACTCAATCTTCTAAAGCTAAAAATGTTGGGAAGAAGAAAGGTATGCGCCATTCTTCTGACAACTGGTGTGATTATGTGGTGGTTTCTGATACTTTGGAGGGTCTTGCGCCTGCAGTTACTATTAGGTGACCGAAACCAGAACCAAAGGATTCTGCTGACATTCCTCCATCCAACCTAGAGGATCCAATTGATTTGGAATCCAGTCCTGAGCATTTGGTGCAAAGGGGAGCAAGAAAAAGGAAACAAACTGATACTGACGCGGAGGGTCAACCTCCTAAAAAGTTCAGAGGAATAAAATTACTAGAAAGGGGAATCTTGATGCCTTTGTTACGGAATCTGTTCCTGGTAAGTGGCGTCTTTCCTTGTTTTCTTTATGCGGACTAGATCCTTACGGATTTTTATTTTTACAGAAGTTGCTGTTACTCCTATTCCCACAGAACTGCAATCTGTGGAAAATGAAGAACTTCCCTCTACCCCTTCACATGCTTCTGTAGCTGACCAGCTGAAACCTACAGAGGTTGCAGACGATGGTGTGAAGAAGACTGTTGAAGCTGAGAAGCCTGTTGGTGTTGATCCAAGTGTGGTGGATGATGCTGATAATCCCCCAACCCCTGAGGTTGTTGTTCAAGATTTGGGGAAAGAGACAACTGAGAAAACTTCTACTTCTTCCCCTAAACCTTCTGATACTATGCCGGAGCATGTTGAGAAGGTGACAGTTGAGGGGCAAGATTCGTCTGCTGGTATTAGTAAACATTCTCCGATCCGCCCAGAGGAAACCTTGGGAGATTACTATTATCGGACTTACACGGAGAAAGATGCTGTTGATCCTCACGCCCCCGTTTGGAACTTAAAGAAAGGTGATACTTTCTCAGATTGGCATGTGTGCCAAGATTGGTTGCAGGGGATACTTCCACCTGGGGAGATTAAATTTCAGGAAGGTCGATCTTATGAGCAGACCTACCAGTCTTATTGTGCAGAAAGTGCTTCTCATGTCTCTACCACTCACCGCATAGTACGTGAGTGGTATAGTATGCATAAGGAGCAGGAATCCTTTATGGTGTCTCGGAAGAAATTTGCCAAAGATAAGAGACGTCTGGCTCAATTGATGGCTAAATTAAAAGATGATCAAGCCAAGTTTGAGGCTGAGCGTAAGACTGAGGAATGGTCTGTTGCTGGTTGGAAAAGAAAAGCAGAAGCTGAAGCTGCTCTCCTTTCCGAGGAACGTAAAAATTGGAGAAAGATTTGCGAAAAAGATAATGCTGAGAAAGCAAACCTTCGTAATATCATTAATAACCTCAAGGCTGAGGTTGAAAAACTGAAGAATCAGGATGCGGAGGTAGAAAAATTAAAGAAGGAGAAAGCTGATGCAGAAGCTGCGCTGGCGGAGGCGCGTTCTCGTAGGGAGCGTAGTGAGCAACGAGAGGTACAAGCTTTTGCCACCCTTGCCCTTAGAGATAAAGAGTTGAAAGAACTTACTGCTTTGGTTTCTGATCAAGAACAACTTAAGAAGGATCTGGAGCTTGCGCATTCCGAGAATACTAAAACCTCCCTCCGTTTGACTGAGGTTGAGGAGAAATTAGAAAATTCAGAAACGGCGCGGGTTACAGCGGAAAGCGAGCTTGAACCTTTAAAGAATGATATGGCCTGGTTGAAAGATCGCGGAATTGCTTGCGTAAGTTTCTTCTCTCCTTCTTGTTTGTGGAAAGCGCTTTTTTGATACTTATTTTTGCTTGATTTCATAGGTTACGGAATCTGTGTTAAACTCTGAAGAGTTGGATAAAACCGTTGCTAATTTAATGGTTGCTGCGCGACGTGATGGGTATGCGCAAGGATACGCTGAATGTTCCCAACATGTGAACAGTGCATTAAAAGTTAACTAGGATGATAGTAAGTCTGCAACTTTTGGCGTAAATACTGGCGCCGCGCTTGCTTCCATGAAGACAGAGTTTAATAGTTTGCAACTTCCGGTTACGGATTTGATAAACGTAGCGCTGCAGTCGGATGACCATGTAGCGCGACTAAAAGAAATCTTTCCGGATGAGGGTGAAGATTTAGAGTAGTTTTAAAATTGTATTTGAACAATTTTTCATGTAATATGCGGGATGTAAATCCCTGTTTTGATGGTGCGCTGTTGCGCAAGTATCTTAAACACTGCCGTGTTTGAAAATGTTCAGGACGTATCTGTACATTTGAGAACAACATGTTTCTATTTGTTTTGTTTAATGATTTTACAATGTTTTGCATGAGTACAATTGCTTTTATCGAGTAAGGCGAATGAAGTTGGTATAAAGCTCATGTGTGAATTTATGGTCGTTTGTGACGTGATCACTGACCGCGCATGGAGCTTGTTTTGTAACTACCATAATGTTTTTGCGCTTACTACAAGAAATTGCATGCACTTTGTAAACACAAAAATAATAGAAACTTTGCAATTTTATTGATGGATAGAGCACAGAGGCTTTACAAAGTTTTTGTAATAATTATGTGGAACTTAACTTACTCTCTGGTATTTCCGCCGTACTTGATGGATCATGTCTTTCCGCGGGAAACTTACAGAGCCTTCACTTAGGTTTTTGCCCGTTTACTTGGGCCCTCCTCCCCTCGGGTTATCCGCTTAATCTCTTTTCGTACATTTTGGAGTAAATGCGTTAATTCGCCGCTCTTGAGGGCTTTCTCTATTTCTTTGCGCAGAGAGATGCAGTTGTTAGTGGTGTGCCCATTGTCTTTGTGATACTCGCAGTATTGTGTCGGGTCTTGTCCACGTTTATTTTTCATCGGGATCGGAGGTTTGAATTGATAGTCTTCAGTACTTAAGACCTCTGCCGGGTTTTTGTTAGGGGAGTCCACTGTCTCTCCCTATTCTCCTATTTGCTCTCCCGCTGTGCGGAGAGTTTGTTCATTATTATGCGAGCGTCTTCGGACGAACGACTTCCTGTTCCAGACTCACGCCATGATTTTTTAAAACTTCATTTGCCGGTTAAGCTTAAATCCGCGGGTCTATTATGCGGTGGTGGTGGCCTGTTTGTTGTGTGGTTTTTCTCAGTTTGCGCATAGACTTTGGCCGCCGCCATTATCTTCTCCCAACTTGTTTGAAGGCCTTCTGTTCCAGATAAAACTTTAACCATGTCGTCGCATCGAACCGCGTACTTGAATTGAGCGCGGATCAATTGTTGATGAACACCGCCAATTTCCAATACTTCTTTATTGTATCTGTTGATGAAATCTTCTAGATTTTCGTCATCTCGGCGCCAGATGTTCATGACGTCAGATGTATCACGGATGGAACGCCGCTGCTGGCTGAAGTGTGTCAAAAACTTTTCTCGCAGATCCTTCCATGATTCGATCTGTCCGGTTGGTAGGTTATCGAACCAAATTCGTGCTGGGCCGGTCAGGGTTTGCACGAACAGATGACACCATAACGGGAGAGTCCAACCCCCAACTAGACCTGCGCTGGTAAATACCCTTAGGTGATCATCGGGGTCTGTTAACCCGTTAAATTTCCCTATGTTGGATAGTAATTTAGCCTTCTCCAAAGGAGCTAAAGCTATTTCTAGTATGAATTTTGAGTTTTCCGCTACTTCTGCAGGGCGATAAACCAAGTCATAGTTATGTTCTGCCTCAGGGTTATAAACCGCTCGAGGCCTGTACTTGTTATAGTTTGGTTGCAATCGATTGAAAACACTGGTATTTGCACTTAAACGGTATGTTGGATCGGATTCATCAGTGTAGGTATCTCTCTAAGAACCCAACCTATCATGCACTGATTGTCTTCGGTGTGTTCTGCCATGGTTCTCTCTCTGGTGACTTCCTGTCTGAACGTTTTGTGACGTAGATCTGGCATAAACTTTTGTACCTTCATAAGTTGATTCTTCCCGCTGAGAGGCATGAGCACGAGATCCCGGTCTCCGTGATTGAGTCAGGGGAGCAGTTTGAGCACACAACTGTGTGTATACTGCGTTTAATGCCCCCTGAGACCGGACATACCAGGATATCAGAGTTTCTCCTGGTGGTAAAATTGATTGAGCAGGGTTTGCTGGTAACATTCCTGCAGTGATGGGATCATTTGCTCGATTGGATTGAACCTCGTTATCGTCCGAGGCATCTTCCGGAATTCCTTCTACTTGTAAATTGTTTGGCGAAGACCATGTTGCCGGTGAGATGACGAATTTTCTGCCACGTGCAAAACAGAAAATGAAAAGAACTAAATCGAAACGAGATGAAAACTAGAAAAAACAGAGGAATCGGTGGGCGCCAATGAAGAAACACTAGATAAATGGCCGGAACAGAGATATCTAGGGGGTTTGAATCCGCATAAAAAGGTTAGTTTCCACTCGATCGATTCAGGTCTAACAGACCTTCTTCTCCGGTAATTCTACAAAAAAGAACACCGTTAGCCTCGTCAAGGGGAGAAGAGGGTTCTCTCATTGACCCGACTCCGGTGTGAGAATAAGTATTGGTAATGAAGAAGAAGAAGATGTATTTGAGAAGTGTGTGTAACTTGTGTTCATACCTGATTTTTCTCTTATTTATAGCCGGAGTCGTTCAAAGGCGGGAAAACCCGTTAGTGAAAAGAAGACGGAAGATGCTAACCCCGTAAGCGGTTATGTTTCCTTCCGTTAATGCTCCTCGATCCAACGTGTTAGCACACGGATCGTGGTTTAGATCAAGGGCTAGGGATTGGCCACGTGTAAAGTGACTAAGTAGAGATTATTCTTTTCTTGCATGCATTCGTTGTGAATTTAGGGACGTCTGATATAATGACACGTGTCCAGACGGTTGTAACCGTCTTGGTGGTGCACGATTTGTATTATTTCTAGAAGGTCACTGCTGTAATCTGGTGTGACACCTTATCGTGTGGAAACAGGTGAATAAATCCCAAGTCTGGGCAAATAATATCCAAGTTCATGCATTTCTCAAAAACCTTCACTTCATCAGCATCTATTTTAATTTCAAATTCTGGAACTTCTTTGACTGCTCTCACTTGAACTTTTTCTTCAACCTTTTTCTTTTTCTCAGCTTCATCTTTTCTCTTATCTTCTTCTTCATATTTCTTCCTTTTCTCAGCTTCAGCTTGTTCAAGTTTTCTGTATTTTTCTACCCAATATTCATGAGTATAGTCATTAATAACATGAGCAACAAATCCTTTAGCCAGGAATTCTTTGTCTGGGCAATAATTGTTCCAACTGAAACCTTCTAGCAATTTTTCATCTTCTTGATCTACCATACATGCTTTACTATGTTTTGGAATGTATTTATCCCAACTGAATCCTTTTCCCTTATCTTGATTAACAAGACATGCTCTCTTCGAATCTTCAATTTCTTTCCTACCATGAGCTATTTGTGGCTGTTGTTGTTGATGCGGCTGTTGAGCAACTTGATGATAAATCCGCCTTTCGATAGTAGTCATTGTTTCCGAAGGGATTTTGAGCTCCACTAGCTTCACGGTTTGTGCACTCCCTCTTGAAATGCCCCTTTTCCCTGCAACGAAAACAAGTGACTTTAGATTTATCAAATCCTAAAGTTGAAACATTTGCATCATGGAAATCATCTCTTCCCGTAATTTGTTTAAACTTTTCAGCTCTTCTCAACACTCTTGCCATGCACCACTTTATATCCATCAGCTCCATTTCTTCAGCATCCACTTGATCATAATCCTCTTTTGTAAGCATTGGATTCCCGATCCTCCCTGCAACCAAACTACCATAAGACTCAAGTACAGTAACCAACAAAGACATATGACTCTTAGCTACTTCCTCTGAATAGTTTTGATCATTTTCCAAATTTAATGCAATGTTGCATTGAAGTACTTTGCCACTCTTTATTGTAGAAAAAATGCGGATCAAATGTTGGAAATGAAGTAAATCCTGTTTTGCTGCTTGATCCCTGAGATGAACTTTCAGAAGAACTTTTCGCATTAAATGCAGTTTCAACTTTTGGAGAAAAGTATGTTTTGTCACTAACACCACCTTTGAAGTACAACCCAATGTCTTGTTCTCCATCGTAGTTCTTCATTCTAGCAATCTTTCTTTGTTCCATCTCTTGAGCTTCAAGATGTTTAATAAAACCACTCAGGGTTAGATCTTTATATTCCTTTTTATTGTTCCTCAACATCATCAAAAACGTTCCCCAAACATCATGTGGTAACGCATCAGCCAATTTCTCAATCAATTTATCTTTATCTTTGTTGATGCCCAATCTAGTCATGTTTTCACCAAGTTGCAATATCTTTCATTGATCTGCTTGGTGTTCTCCGTTCTCAAACCACGAGATAAATCAAATTCTTTCTTCATGATTGACTTTTTGTTCTTGAGCATATCATCACTACCAAGAAACTTTGCTTCTAATTCTGTCCAAATCGAATGTGTACTTCCGTTATGTTGAAGTAGATCAAGATGTCTTCTTTAATCGCTTGCTGTAACAAACTAATCATCAATTTCTCATCTTTGTATTTCTTTTTCTCTTCAGCACTCAATTCTCTAATTGGTATTTTCACTTGATTGTTTCCAACTGGTCTTTCATATTGAAACTCAGTATGTTCCCATGCATCTAAGTGATATGCTTCAACCCAGTTAGCAAAACATTCGGACCAGCCATTAAAATCATCAATATCCATAAGCTTAGGCGGTTTTTCTGTTGTCCCTGTCTCATTTTCAAGCATAGTACTTTGAGTAATAGTCATTGGACAAGCAAAGGCATTATAAAACTCGTTCTCCATGTTTCGGTTTTCAAAGGTTCACAATCAGTCAATTTCAAACGGAATTCCTCTTCACATGAAATTACCCTCACAATCGAAATTACCCTTGAAGCGGAATCACTTTCAAAAGAAATTAGTAATTTCGTTCGAAATGTTCAAACAGAATTTAATTTCGAGCGGAATAAGCCTTGCTTCCAAACGAAATTAGTGAACTTTGAAACGGAATCTAATTCCGTATGAGATTTTCACACGGAATAACAAAATCAAACAAAACTAGAACTAATTCCGAGCGAAATTACGGCAATGTTCGAACGAAATTATATCAATTTTCAAACGAAATTAAGTTTTCAAACTGATTTAAGCCGTATTTATGTCTAAAACTCTCAAGGGTTTGTTAAAACACTATTACGCACACTATCTTTGAAAATCAACCCATTTTAACCGCGAAAGCAAGTTTAATTGAGAAAAGAAGGTGTAGAAATCAGAAATCGCAGCTGAAATGGTAAGAACTCTTCCTCCTGAGCTCTGATACCACTTTTAGGATCGTTTTCAGACCCAAACGAGTCGATCAAAAGAGTGCTTCACCAATACAAATGGCGGAAACAGATGTATCGATGTTATTTCAGCTGGAATGCATGAGAAATCACTTTAAACTGTCTTTTGATTGATATTAGATCGTTTACAACGCTGTAGACACTTCGACAGAGCTTCGCCATCGGAACTAATTTCGTTACAAATGAACCAGGCACAACAGGTATTTATAGGCCACTAATTTCGCTTGAAATAGTCCAAACGGAACTTAATTCCGCGTGGAATTAGTTCAAGCGATATTAGACTTCAAGCGGAATTATGATTCCGTGCGGAATCACCTAATTTTGTTTGAAATGACCAAAGTGTCATTTCAAGCGGAATTACCTATAAATCCATTTCTCGTTTTGCGTGCCCTGATCTAACTATTACAATACAAGATTCGATACAAGACGAAGTCGACAAACGTATGCACCAACAAAACGTGTATCACCACCGGCTTGTCCGCTCGACGTCCTGGTTTCCTTGCCTACATAGTTCAACCACGAATCGTTTAGAACTCCTTTCTTAACATTCCACGCATAATTCGCCAAAATATATAAGTATGCGTTTTTACATAAATTTTTCAACATTAGGCTTTCTTTTAGGCATTTCTACAAACACCTAAAGGGTATGATTTCTGGAAGTTTAAAATCAAGCTCGTGACTAATTATGTAACCAAAATTAATCACCCATTAAGCAAGTTCATGTCAATTTTTCATTTTACATTCAGAAATCACTTCATAGAACTCGAATTACACTAGAATAACAATCATAATCCTAGTGTTTAACATACTTCTACATAACCCACTTAACACCTTCATTGGTGATTTTGAGTTTCACAATTAATAAGCAAAATTTCAACAAGTATTTAACTAGGGTTTATTCCTAGTCACAATTTCATTCCAAATCTATTTAAACAACAATCATGCAACACAAATTTTGAATTTTTTAAGTATTCATCCAGAATTTTAGATGGAATTATTCAATGAATTTTACATACCTTACGATCCCTTTACTGAGGAGATCACTATTCTATGCTTGGATTTCGATTTGGAACGAAATTTGGCCTTCAATTTGGTTAATTCTTGATAATTAGGGTTTGAGCTTGGGGAGCCTCTCCTGGCTCTGTGTTTGTGCGTGACCAGAACACACTAAGTGTGTGTTTTGGTGTGTTAGTTTCTTTTGTTTTATTAAAACGAATTAGCACATGTTCCACTTTGGTCCCTTATCTTTACTTGAGTTACCCTAAAGGGTTTTTAACCAAGTTCCTCTGTAACAACTAGACTTATGACTGTTAGGATCTGAGTTTCTTATGATTGTGTTTTTGTTTGAAGATTAAGAAGATGAAAGAGTAATTGCAGCGGAATATAAATGGAAACAAACTTTGATACACAATCAAAAAGGATAAACGCTTTTCACACACATTTTAACATAGAACCGAATTATTGAATTTATTTCAAACTTCAATTACAATATGCATGCATGTATAACAAACTCCCCCTCAGCCTGAGCTCACAGTAATTGTTCGTGCAGGAAGACAAGTGCTAAAAAGAGCTAATAGAACAGTACAGGGTACTGTTCTATTTATAGGCACGAGCAAACCACTTAAGCATCTAGGCTGACGTCACCATGAAAGTGACATCTAACCTCCTAACAACCTGAAACTACTGATCTAATACAACTACTGCTAGCTAACTGCTGATTATATTACAATACATTGAATAAACAAACTACTGCTTCCCATTCCACTGTTGTGACTCCAGCAGTACTTTATGTCTTCAGCAGTGCTTGACCCAGATCAGCAGATTAAGCATCATTGTTAGTCTTCAACAGTTCTTTAATGATCCGCAGTTGTTGAAGGGCAGTTGTTGTAGAAGGATAGTGGATGCAGGTCATCAGTTGTTAGGGCCACTTCCAAGGGGAAAGCTTATATACAAACATCTACTTATTTTGGTTCCACTGCTCTGATCAGGTTTTGGCTTTAATCAACTATTCCTTTGTAGGGTTCAATCCCAATAATCTCCCCCTGGAACAGATAATGCCAAAACCCTTCATTATTGTGAAACTTTATTGCCTCATCAACAGTTCCCTTATGTGAAGATTGATTTGTGGAGATTTTGGTAGGTTGGGAGTATGTTTTGTGGGTCTGGATGGTATGTGTTTGGGTTACCTCACTTGTCTAGTGGGCTACTTTCTTTTTGGCTTAAGACTTTCTTCATCCTTTGACTCAGAAATACCCTGCTCATTCAACTCCATAAAAACTCTCTTCTCCTGTTCAAACCTTGCTTTATCCTTAGCCTCCAAATCCTTTTTAACCCTTGCTTTTGCATCAGCAATGGCATTTGTGGTTACATCAATCTTTTTAGAACTATCTGGCAAAGGGATGTCTGCAAGCATGCTAGAATTGTCTGGTGTAATGTATAACCCATCTTCATATCTCTTTTTCTTCAACTGCTTCATTTGCTCCCCCTTTTTGGCATCAGCTGGTGGGGGGTTGTGCACAAAAAATGATAGAGGGAGGAGCAGTGCCAGTGGTTTTCAGTAAATGAGCCTGGATGGCTTTTATATCTGCTTGGGTGTCTTTAAACCTAGCTTCCATGTCATTTCTGATCTTTTGAACCTGGATTTCATGTTGCTGATCAGCCAATTGTCTTTGTTGGATGAGCATAGGTTAAAACACACTCCACAGCTCATTTGGAGTAGGAACAGATGATGGAGCAGCTATTGGAGTTGGTGCAGCAGTGGATAGTACCTTTTATGCTTTCAACAACTGTTGCAGCATGTCTTTGATTTCTGAAACAGATGTATCAAGCTTGTCAACTCTCTCTGTCAATTCTCGGTACATTAAACCATCACCCAACTTAATGGGATCATCTGATTTCCCACTTTCAGTGGCTGTAACGGTGGTTGACTTAGGGAATGTATTCCAAAAGTCATCCATTGTTGCCCCTTGTTCTTGGTACTGGGGACTTCTTTCTTCAGCCATGGAAACCAATTTTAGTGAATCAATGAATACTGGATACACCTTGGTTCCCAATGAAGAAATTGACTTCAAGGAAGTCTGATTGATGAAACTACTGTCCAAGTGTAAACCAGTGGGTTCAACACTTGTAGTAGCTGCTTCACTTGAACTACTAACAGGAAGTACTTGTACATCCTACAGTGTAACCTCCTCAGGTGTTGTTGGTGGGTTAGCAATGATTGAAACACCAGACCCAGTCACTTGTTGAGGTATATTCTCAGTGACCGGTGAATGAGAAGGACTGGTTTGTGTCCGTTTTAAATCAAGAGCATCCAACAAAATTTTTGTTTGTGGGGGAATTGTGGCAGTGAATTTGGGTGTAGAAAGTGAATTTGCCCCGGGCAGTGGGCTGTGGATGATGGAATCAAGTGATTCCAGAGCATCATATTGTGGTGTCCTTGTTCTTACAACCTGTTCTTTTTTAGAAGAAGCAGGAGGAGTTTGAGGCATAGGTTGAGATCTTTCTACCAACTGTTGTGAGGAAGTAGCAGCAGTGGTTTCTAGTGACTTTTGTGTTGTCACTAGCAGTTGCTCTGGGATCTCATCTTCCAGAGTTTCCTTTTTTGTAGGTTTGGAGGGCTTTTGTATTTTCTTTTGTTTTGGTCTTTTGGTGGATTTAGGTGTGGGTTTCACAGTAGTTGTTTTGCTGCTGTGATCACCTTGAGCAGTGGGCTCATCAACAGGTGCCTGAGGAGCAGTGGTAGCTGCTAAAGTCTGCCCAGGAGCCTCTGCTTGTGTTTTGGAAGATGGTTTTGTAGCTGCTAAAGGTTCACCTTCGATAAGCACATGAGCATTATCGTTATCAAATTTCTTTAGAAAATAAAAGCTCACGAACCTTGGAAATAGTAAAAATGATTTTTTGTTAACATTTTTGACCAAGTCATCAAAGATCTCTTGGGAGTAGTTAAAGTTTTCCCCATGCAAGATAGCATAACCCAGGTATTGGATCTTTAATGGAATTTCATTGAAAGCAGTGGTCTTATTAGAAACACACATCAAGAGGATATGAAACAAAAACCTTGTGGCAAGAGGAAAACTGGCCTTTTGCAAAGTGTCTTTATTCATTTCCTCAGCATACCCTCTTTCTAAAAAATCTGTTTGATACTCTATTTTAGGAAAAGAGGTTTTACCTTGAAGATCATTGAGTTCAAACACTTCAGAGATGTTTGTGGTGTGATTTTTACTGGTACACCCTTTATCGAGGAATTGATGGCTATGGGCGTTTTGTCTTGAGATTTAAGTTTCGCATTCTTCCAAAATTCTCTCTGGGTTGCCAGGTAAACCGGAGCATCAGTAGTAAACAAAGTTTTGTACTTTAAAGACGACATGGTATCAATGATAGAATCGAAGGATTCGGTGGTACTTAGTTTTGTGAGTAGACCCAAGTAATTATGAGGAGCTTTGAATGGAATTGCAGTGGCCATATGAGTGAATTTCTGAGAAGATGAAAACAGAGATTTGAGTATGTGTGCGAGAAGAAGAAGACGATGAAGAAGATGAGTGATTTAGGGAGAAATGGATTGATAACTGCTTTGAGAAAGGAATTTTGAATCTGATTCGACAGTGAAAACCCTGTTTGGGGGTTTTGATCAGGGTTTTATAGGAGAAAAAGTGAATGCTGACGTGGCAGCGGTTACAAAAGATCTGACCGCTATGTACTGTCCACGTGCCAACCCCGGATGAGTAATGGAAGACAGTTGTTTTATGAAACCACTGATGAAGCAAATAACAGTGGTTGCAACAGTTATAAAGAGAACAGTGGGTGACTTTACAACTATTAGTGGATAGCCTATCAGTGGTTGAAAACACTGATTTTGAACAACAGTGATTACCAAGGAAATGAGAGAATAGGGGTTGACTTTCAGCAGTGGACAACTTTTAGTAGAACAGATGTTTTAACAAAACAGTGGTCATGGCAGACTTTTAAGGATTTATGAAAAACTTCATTTTTAACTATTTTTAAGGATGGATTTTTGATTTTCTGAAAAACATTTTAATGCTTTTATTTATAGAAAAATAGGATTTTGCCTGTTATTCCATGTTCAGCATGCCAATCCTAGAGATCAAGCTTTCAAAGGTGGATGTGTCTAATGCTTTGGTTAGCACATATGCCAGCTGATCTTTAGTTGGAACATGGTGCAGAGAAATCAAACCTTTTTCATTGCAATCCCTTACAAAGTGATGTCGGATATCAATGTGCTTGGTGGTTGAATGTGAAACTGGATTTTTGATGATATTTTCTGTTGCCTGACTGTCCAACATGAGTGGTGTCTTTAGGGCAGTGATACCAAAATCCAGCAACTGATTTTGAAGCCATAACAGTTGGGCTGTGCAGCTTGCAACAGCAATGTATTCTGCCTCAGCAGTGGATGTTGAAACAGCTGCTTGCTTTTTGCTTTGCCAAGACACTAAGCAATTGCCTAGGAATTGGCACCCTCCTAAAGTGGACTTCCTTGTTGTGTTGCATCCAGCAAAGTCACTATCTGAGAAACCTGAAAGCTTGATATTTCCATCAGCTGGATACCAGATACCAAGTGTGGGAGCACCTTTTAGGTATCTGAATATCCTTTTTACAGCAATAAGGTTTGACTATCTAGGGGCTGATTGGGATCTTGCACAAACACATGTTACAAACATGTCTGGCCTAGATGCAGTTAGGTACAATAAAGACCCAATCATGCTTCTATATAGTGTTTGATCCACCAAATCATCCTTTTCATCAGACATGACTATTTTTGTGGTTGCAATGGGTGTACTGCATGGCTTACAATCATCCATCTCAAATTTCTTTAAAAGTTCTTTGGCATATTTTCCTTGATGGTTGAAAGTACCATTTTGCAGTTGCCTTACTTGGAGACCAAGAAAGCACTTGAGTTCACCCATTGCACTCATCTCAAACTCAGCTGTCATGAGTTTTCTGAACTCTTCACACATTTTATTACATGTGCTTCCAAAAATGATGTCATCCACATAAATCTGGACAATCATCAAGTCTTTCCCTCTACATTTTAAAAACAGTGTTTTTGTCTATTTTACCTCTTGTGAAACCAATGGAAAGTAGAAAGGTGGAAAGAGTTTCATAAAAGGCTCTTGGTGCTTGTTTCAAGCCATACAAAGCTTTATTTAGCTTGTAGACATGATCTGGATAAAATGGATCCTCAAAGCCAGGAGGTTGACAAACATATACCTCTTCTTGAATCTTACCATAAAGGAAGGCACATTTGATATCCATTTGAAACACCTTGATGTTGTGGTTGACAGCAAAGGCCAGGAACAGTCTGATAGCTTCCGATCTTGCTACAGGGGCAAAAGTTTCATCATAGTCAATGCCCTCTTCCTGTCTGAAACCTTGAACCACTAGCCTTGCTTTATTGTTGACAACAATGCCCCTTTCATCAGTTTTGTTTTTGAAGACCCACTTTGTGCCAATAGGACTTAAATTCTCTGGCAGTGGTACAAGCTCCCATACTTGTTGTCTTTTAAACTGTTGGAGCTCCTCTTGCATGGCCTCTACCCAGCTGTTGTCTTTTAGTGCCTCTTGATACTTGACTGGCTGATGAAGAGATAGAAAACCAACAAAAAGACAGATGTTTTGGGATTGACTTCTTGTGAGCACCCCTTCATTGATGTTGCCAATGATTTGGTCAGATGGATGAGACTTCAAGAAGATAAGATCTCCTTTGTATGGAACAATGGCATTTAATGGTGATGGCTGCAGATGTGAATCATCTGAGCTAACCACTGCTGGTGACTTTGATGATCCAGCAGTAGCTTCAAATGGAGGTGGAGGAATAGGAGGAATTGGTGTGAAAACATGCTGACTTTTATCCACTAATGGAGGACTATCAACAGTGTTTGATGATGTGGAAGCAGGGGTTAATGGGCTACTTTGGTCAACAACTGTTGAGGTAGCAGTGGTTGAGCTTTGGCAGCTATTTTGAACCTCTGCGGCTCTCCCATTTGATGCAGAATTTTGTTGTGGAATGATGACTTTATATCCATAGTCTGATGATGTGAGGCCCTAAAGTGTGAGACTGACGCATAAACGGGCTATGGTTACGAACTAGGATTTACCGGGTTAGTTTATATTAGGTTGTGGACCTTTATAGGTCACTTGGGCCAATCAGGCCCAAGGGGAGCCCATGTAGGGAAGTGGGCTTGAGTTAGTATATAAACAAGTTATTAACTTGTTTTAGGGTTCGAACCTTTGGAACCTCTAGGAACCTCCATGTTACAAAAATTCTAGAGTCATAGAGGGGGAGGCGATTTGGTTGTGAAAACGCTTGTACTAGACGATTTTGCTTTGATAGTAATAGAATCGTGTGCAAGTGTTGAAAGTGGTTCGGTGTGTTCTTCGTATTCGGTTCGTATTTTCATATTTTTTGGTTTATTCTTGAATCACATCAAGTTTGGATTCCGCACAAACTTGGTGTTGTTTGATATCATTGAAAGATCCGTTTCACAGGACTTATAAGTGGTATCAGAGCTTTTAGAACCTATTTCTAGGCTCGGTGTGATATCAAAGATTCAAGATTTTCGTAATTTTTGAGTTGGTGTTCTTCGTGTTCTTCGCGGTATTCGAAGTGTTCATCAAGTTTCTATTGAAAAATAGCCATAATTTGGTGTTTTGATTTTTTTTGGTGTTAAAGGATTAAATTTTCTTATTAAACTGATTTGGAAATATATTCTAATTTTGATAAGATTTTAAATGTTTGAATAATTTCCAATAGTTTCGGAACAAATTGTTTCTAAAAGATATTTTCAAAAGATTTTTTGGTTGACCAGATCCTGTTTCAAAAGTACATTGAGATCTCGACTCATCTAAATACAATATCATCAGCTGGTTTCGACTCCATCTCTTTCACTCCTGGTCTCGAGTCATTTTCATCAATTGGTCTCAAGTCAAGGAGGTCTCGTGACGGTCTCAACTCATCACCAAAGTCATCACCATTTCAAGTTTAAGCTTTCCGAGTCGCAGCCGATAACATAGCCTTCAAGGTCTCGACTCCTCATCACCCTCACATGGTCTGGAGTGATTCTTCTCGAGTCGCAACAACGGTTCCGACTCACTGCTCACAGAAGGTCTCGAGTCGCAACAACGGTCTCGGGTTTCGACTTCACAATTTCACCGTTTCGAGTAATTGATTTCTTGGTTCCGAGTCGCAACCATTTCTCACTGTTTCGAGTTCGAGTTTTCAAGTTCCCGTTTCGAGTTATCAGCAGATTTCGACTCCGGTTTTGGTTTTATCGTCATCTTCGTGAACCCGACGTGAACCTGCAACCATCTCTCAACGTTTCCGAGTCTCTCCATCTCTTCTGTCATAACCACACCATCATACCGGTAACAAAACTACACTCACTGTCCATCCCTGCGCCACTCCGATCTACGATCACTTGTCGCTGAACACCACCTGCAACACCATCGTCTACCAGCGACAACCACCTCCACCATATTCTCCGATCACCATCCTCCGTTAACTGCTATCACCGTGTCAACCTTCGTCACTGGTAACTGAACATCACCAAATAACCACCACCTCCGTCCATCATCTTCATTATCACCACTGTTCACGTCCGACTACCATCTTCACCATCTTCTCCGTTCATATAGTAACTGTCACCGTCGAACCTTCATCGGTACCATCACTAACCTCCAGTCTAATTCGCGACCTACAATCACCATACCTCAGACCTCAGAAAAGAAAAATATTTTTTTTTTGGTTTCGGTGGGTTTTGTTCGAAGAAGACAGGCAACAGTGTAGTTTAGGTTTTAATAATATTATTTATAATAATATTCACATTACCTAATCATTATTGATTTGTATATTAAAAAAAATAAAAGGTTTATTCAATAAATAAATATAAAAAAAGGAGTTTGTTTGGTTGTGAAAAAGGTTTGACAGGTTTTGAGGTGCAGTACAGAAAGCGGGTTCATTCGTCTGTAAAGAGTTTGAGTTAGCGAGTACAGAGGTTCTCGCTTTGGGCTTGTGTTGAGGAAATAGTTAAAAGATCACATTTTTGGGAGATCAAATCTTAAAAATGTCTTCTAAAAGAGAGATGCTTGAGCATGAACTCCAAGGATTTAGATACTTTCCTGGTGAATCTATAGAAGCAGTGATTGGCCGGTTTGTTGAACTGCTCTCTGAAATGGAGAATGCAGAGATGGTGGTGTCTACTCGCATGAGCAACAGAAAGCTTCTGGATGCTGTAAAAGGGATTCCAGATCAGGCGAACTGTAGTTGGTTTAGAAATGTTAATCAGATAATATTGACAACCGACTGCAACTGTTACAAAATGAAGTCAGATGAGCTGACATCATTCATCAAGTCATATGGCAATGCTGACAAGCAATCTACTCAAGGCAACACATCTGCTGCAGTGTGCTCATCCACTTTTGCTGATTCATCACAAAATTCAGCATTTATGTTTAACAAACCCCTGGCTCGATAAATTACTAAAGAACGTGAAGAGATACTTTCTTTATTTTGCACTCCTGAGTGTAAAGAAAGAAATGAGGCATATCGGTTACACAACGTTGAGCTAATCGAAGATTATAATGACATTAAAACAAAAAATTTCACTTTGGCTAAAAAATGAAAAACTTTATAAAGAAAAAATTGAAGCTCAGCGAAAAGACATCATCCAACTCAAAGATGATATTAGTGTAAAAACAGCCCAACTCTTATATGTTCAGGAAAAATTATGCACTGTGACTAAAGAACTGTAGGATATCAGAGATAGATATCAAATAAATGAACTCAATATTAAAAAATTTGATTCTTCCAGCAAACTAGTTAAAAACTTGTGTGATCAACAGCTCGCATATAAGAAAAAGAAAGGGTGTGGGTTGGGTTTCAATCAAGTTCCTCCTCCATATAATGACAACTACACATATTTACCCATGACTGAGGAGGAATTAATGAATGAGGACAAGATGGCTTACGATCCTAAAACTGATAAGTCATCAATCAACTGCAAACCTGTTGATAAACGAGCGACTCCTTCGGTGAATTTTGTTTCAAAGGGTACTTTTAATTCTAATGCTTCGTCTTTCCCTGCAGATGAAGTTAAAGATGAAGGTGTCATTGGAGATGAACAAGCATCAAATTCTCATGTTTGTGACATTTTTAGCTCGTTTTTTCACTCTGTGATTAATTCCAGGCCTGATGATTTGGGCGAAAACGTTGATGCTTGCGTAACAGAGACTGAATCGGCAAACGAAACGAATGAGCCTGTTAAACCATCTGATTCCAAATGCGAATCACCTGAAGCGGCTGATTCTGAGAAATTGGAATCTGTTGATTCTAGTGAATTCAGCTCAAGGGTATCATGTGCAGAACCGTCTTGTGCTGATAATTCATCTGATGATTCAGCTGATGTTTCTACTGAAGTTTCTGGTGTTTCATCTGATAAACCAGAATTCTCCGATTCTGTCAAAGCTGACGACATGAAGGAAGAAGTGAGGACTAACGTGAACATGGCTCCAAGTGCGCAAGCTGAACAATCTGAACCTTCGGTTAGTAATGAAAAGGTTCAGATCAAGCAACAAGAGCCGAAACGAGCAGGTAAAGGACGCGGAAATAAGAAGCCTAAACATCACAGACGATCAGGCTCTCCACATCCTCAATGGGCAGCAATAGTCCTCAAAAGGCCCATGACGTGAAAAATGCTTTTGTTAATCCAGTCAGTAATGGCAAATGTGAGAAATATGCATTTGACTGTGCTAACAAAGCTTTCAGAAAGATTAGTGAGATTTCTGAACAAGACTTGCAGTCTAAACAAAACAAGAAGAATCAAAAGAAATCTCCACCACAGAAGGTCCCAGCAAACGACAAGTACATACATCCAAATTCATCCTCGTTTGCAAGAAATGTGCAACACAAACAAACACAGAAAAGACTGGTTTATCCTTCAGGGCCTGCAAGAGCTACACAAGCTGATCAGAATGCTTTCTACGTGAAGAGACAAACATGCTTCAATTGCAGCATTGCCGGTCACATTGCTCTGAACTGCACACATCGTCCCTACGTACCATATTATATGCAAAATCGGAGGGTTACACCAAAGGATAACTACCATTCTAAGCCAATGAAGGTTTCTTCACCTAAGGCAATGAAGAATGTGAATCCCAAGGTTAAACCTTCTGATGGGGATTGGAACGCTGCTAAAAACAAACGCAAAGCTGTTCAGGAACAAAAATGTGTTTCCAAAACTTACAAACATGAAACAGCTAAAGTTTCTCAACCGAAGGCAACAAATACGTTTGTTAAACCGAAACAGATTTGGAAACCCAAATCTAAAGCAGCAATGTCTCCAATCCTTGAAACGAAAGGGGACTTGTGTTTGAAAGAAGTGTCTTACTTTGATGCTTCAGGTAAACCCAGGACCACGATGGCCTGGGTACCCATGTCTTACTAATCTCCTTAATTTTCAGGAACAACCAAGGAGGAGCTGTTGACAATCTCTGGAATGTTGATAGCGGTTGTTCCAGAGATAAAACGGGTAACATTTCACTGTTGCAAAAAGTTCAAATTTTTTTTATAGATGATATGTTTCCTTTGGAAGAGATAAGAGAAGTAAGAAATGATCAGCAAAAGGTACCGTTTAAATTCAGTACTTTTATATGATTTTGATTAGTCTTCAATCTGATGACAGAACGGTTAAGTAAAAATATTTTTCTCTCTTTTTCTTAGTTTATAACTTTGTACATAACGTGTCCTTTCTCTAGTAAATGGTAAATTTGCGCAAAAATACAAGATTTATGCACAAATTTGGGGGGGAGAGGAACATATAGATAGATATAGAGTTTAGGGGGAGAAAACTCAGAAAAGAAAAATACAAAAAAGAGTTTGTTGTATATATATGTATTGCTTTAGGGGGAGAAAAAGAGAAAAACACAAAAACATTAGAAAAATGAAAAAGCCAAAAAGAAAAATTGCATGACATGGGAAGTGAAATAAATGTTCGTTTTAAAGGGTTTGACTAACACATGCAAGGTGCCATAGCTGAAAAGACTAGGATCTACTGTGATATGTCGATAGGCTTGACACTCAAAATGATAAAAGATACTAAGTGATATAAACATAACGAACTATGTACCATGTGGGTAACATACCAATGGCGTATGATTTTATGGTCTTAAATCTTGCGTTGATAGATAGCCAACATCCGAGGTTTCGGGTCTTTATATTGTTGATTCATCCGGGGATATCTTGGTTGTCCTTCTGTTCAGAACTAAAATTGTACATGACCCCAGGAAATAAAGTCACTTGGAATTAGCTCATTTCTATTTGAATGTCTGTATGTTGTCCCGATACACACAATTTTGATCTGATTCTGAAATCTTCTCTGAAAAAAGTCGTGTATCTCCTCTGCTGCATCCAGATATATGCTGAACAGGAGGTGCTAGGCAACGACAGCTTCTGTTGCATCCAGATACATGCTGACATAGTTGTACGTTGTCGCGCTATAGATCTAATACACCCGAAAGAGGCCCTCTAGTGCCCAAAAGAAACCCCAAGAAACCTATATCAAATTGAGAAAAACTCATTTGATCTGTATATTATACCATCTCTGCAAAAGATCTATTCTGTTCCTTCTCAACCTATTCCCAGTTAAGATTTCAGAAATCTGGATTGGACTTGTGAAATATGTGGTAGGGAAGATACTTGCATGATAGAGTGTGCTGTTTATATTTCCAGGATTTGATTAGTATTTATTTGGGTGTTCATTGTTAAGAAATCAAAACATGATAAAACAGATTATATGCAGACCTAGACACAGTCAAGATATCTTAAAGGATGGCATCAGTATACTCACCTGCTACGATGAATCGTTGTGCTTACCTTGATCGCGGGGGTATGCCTTGGAATGGGACACACGGGTATAATAGTATAATATTACCTTAAGCATATCACGAAGTTGAAAAATTGAAAGTTGAGCGTTAAAGTTTAAGTGGACAAACGTATTGGCAATCGCATAGACCAGTTTGATTAGGTTCGTACTGAAAAGTGTTCCTTAGTCTGCTTGAGAACGAATTTTGATCCCATTGCAATTGTAATTGTATATTATGGTAGTTGTTTATATTTTAAGTTTTTATTTGCTTTTAGTTCTTAAATTAAAAAAAAATAAAAAAAATGAAAAATTCAAAAATACAAAAATAGTGTCTTGTTTTTCTATAAAACTAAAAATCCAAAAATAAAGTGCTTATTTGTTTTTCTTAAAATTAAAAAAAATATAACCGTTCTTGAAGATTTGACTAATCATCAAAAATTGAAAGAATTTAAATTGTGAAATCCCAGTATAAGTACTTGGATGTACATAGTGTGCATATGGTACTCTCCATGTTGCATAAGAAATGTTTGCTTATGAGTTTGTGAGCATGTGCAGAACTTGATTTCAATCAAGAACAGGGGTTGATGAAGATTGAGATGCCGTTAGCTGCTGACAAAGCATGAAGCATCACACCAACAAGATGTACCTGAGTCAGAAGAACCGGATATGAAACGCCGTCTGACAATGAAAGTGCATTTGAAGAAGTACCGTGAACCTGCTTGAAAGGCAAAGATTGAAGAAGAAAAGAGCTGCTGAGAATCCTCCTCTCGCATTCTTTTTAACAAGATTTTCAAGCAAAGCTGATCGTGATCTTGATATGAAGCTAACAACATATCTGAAGAAAGAGACCCAGTGCTGAGAGTTCAGAAGTCAAGAACTTCGACAACATCTGCAGCATAGCGACAACCATAGATTTCGTTGAAGACGTTGCTGAATTCAAGTTATGAAGACAATTTGATGGCATCAGTCTAGGGGGAGATTGTTAGGCCCTAAAGTGTGAGACTGACGCATCAAATTAATAAAACGGGCTATGGTTACGAACTGGGATTTACCGGGTTAGTTTATATTAGGTTGTGGACCTTTATAGGTCACTTGGGCCTAGCTTTAGGCCATGTGGGCCAAGCAGGCCCAAGGGGAGCCCATGTAGGGAAGTGGGCTTGAGTTAGTATATAAACAAGTTATTAACTTGTTTTAGGGTTCGAACCTTTGGAACCTCTGGGAACCTCCATGTTACAGAAATTCTAGAGTCATAGAGGGGGAGGCGATTGAAAACGCTTGTACTAGATGATTTTACTTTGATAGTAATAGAATCGTGTGCAAGTGTTGAAAGTGGTTCGGTGTGTTCTTCGTATTCAGTTCGTATTTTCATATTTTTTGGTTTATTCTTGAATCACATCAAGTTTGGATTCCGCACAAACTTGCTGTTGTTTGATATCATTGAAAGATCTGTTTCACGGGACTTACAGATGATGAACTTTGTGATGGACCTGCACTGTTAGTCTTGATAGCAGTATTTTCGAAAGTAAATTTTTCAAGATTAAACAATTCTGCAGGATTTGCAGGGATTTTCATCGAAGAAAGTTCATTGAACTTTACATTCAAAGTCTCTTCCACTGTTTTGGTCCTTGTGTTAATCACTTTGTAGGCCATAGCAGTGGTTGAGTATCCCAAATGATATCCGCTGTCTACTTTGGCTGCAAATTTTGAAATAGAGTCTTTTAAGTTCAAAATGAAGCATTGGCAGCCAAATACTTTAAAGTATGAGATCAGTGGTTTGATTTTATATAGCAATTCATAGGCAGTCTTTTGATGCCTGTGGTTAATTAAAACTCTGTTCTGGACATAGCAAGCAGTGTTTACTGCTTCTGCCCAGAAATTTAATGGCAAACCTGAATCAGTAAGCATGGTTCTGGCAGCCTCAATCAAAGTCCTGTTCTTTCTTTCAACAACCCCATTTTGCTCTGGTATCCTTGGAATACTGTACTACCTTACAATTCCTTTTGACACAAAGAAATCATCCAACTCCTTATTCCTGAACTATGTGCTATTGTCAATCTTGAAGACTATTACTGGCAAGTCAAACTGTTTTTCAACCTGTTTCACAAAATCTTGCAGAATGCCTGCAGTCTCATCTTTGGAGTGTAAAAAATAAGTCCATGTAAACCTAGAAAAGTCATCTACAATAACCAAGCAATATCCTTTCTTTTTCAGACTCATGACTTTAACTGGGCCAAACAGATCCATATGCAGCATTTGCAAACATTGGGTTGTTTTGGACTCTTCAATGGACTTGTATGAGCTTTTATGTTGTTTTCCTTTTAGACAGGAAACACAATGCTCAGGACAGGAGTACAGTTTTTGAGGAAGACCTCTTACTAACCCATGTTTTGACAAAGCAGTGATTGTCTTGAGATTTGTGTGCCCCAATCTCCGGTGCCATAATTATGTCTCTTTGTTAGAGGCAGCTGAGAACAGACAGGCATCAGTCCAGGGGCTCTCTTTTGACAGATCAACTACATATACATTGCCACTCCTTTGAGCAACAAGTTGGGGTTTTCCATTTTTTATTATTTCTTCAATCTTTTTAACCATTTCTGGTCCAACAATCCTACAACAATCCATTGTGAAGAATGAGCCATAGCCCTTATCACTCATTTGAGAGACACTCAGGAGGTTGAATTTTAGATTGTCTATTAGATTGACATTTTCAAACTTAACAATACCATATTGAACTGTACCAGACCCCAGAACCTTCCCTTTACTATTATTACCAAAGGAAATATCACCCCCTCCATGAATTTTGAAATCTTTGAGTAGGGCTCTACATCCTGTCATGTGCCTGGAGCCTCCACTATCTACATACCAAAGACTATCTAAGCATGCAGAAGCTCCCTGCACATGTAGCAAAAGGTTAGTTCATTAGGGTCTCCAAAGCTATTAGGATTGAACCCTATCAGAGGAACAGAAAATAAGAGCCAAAACCGGATCACAACAGGGGATTCATTATAAGCACCTGTTTGCATTAAACTTTCCCCTTGAAAGTGGTTATAACATCTGATGGCCCTCATCCACTGTTTATATACCATAACTGCTGACCATCAAGTACTTCTTGTGTACACCACCTCCTCCAAGGATGCCAGTTTCGTCACAACCTCAGGATGTTATCCCTACTCGGAGTGTTCAGGGATCTGCTCCCGTTTTAGCCTCTAATGAAGAAATTCTAACTTTATTTGGAAGTGTGCAGGAACAGATGAGGCAGCAACAGGAAACTAACCAAATGCTGTTAAGAGAAATACAACTCTTAAAAGCTAGCTCGAGTAGACCTGCTGAAGAAACTGTCACTCCTATACAGCCCAGGGCTTTGAACTTCAGTTCCATAGTTTACACTGAGGATAACAGGGGGAATATCGTCCCAAGCCATTCTCAGAATCATACCCCTGAGATACCCTCCTCGGTCTGAATGTCGACTGTGAGGAGTTCAGGATATGCTTAAGGATATGGCCAAAATCCTCAGATCGGTAATGTGTCAAATCATAATATTCTTGCTACTAATAACAATGGGTCTTTGCAGGATGCAGATGTGACGTCAACGTTTACCAGGGAGCTCCAGAAATTGAAGGACATGATATCCAGTGTACCTGGAGTGGTCCAGCCAATTCCGAAAGAATCCCAAGACATCCACAGGATATCCCGCTTTGCGTATCCTATCTGTGATTGATGTGTGTAAAATACAACATATAAATCACATCAGTTAAGGCATAAAACTAACCCTTTTTAAGTACTAATGTTGGAAAAAGAGTGTTTTTGTGTTTCTTTTGTATTTTCAGGATGAAATGAGCTCAAATTCACAAAAGAAGCAAAAAGACAACTAATTCTAGCATAAATACAAGAAAAGGAATAAAAGTAGACTGCCCGGACCCTCAACGGCATCCTCCAAAGCAAAGAAGAGAAAGCAGAAGTCTGAACACGCCCCGTGCTCAGCCAGCACGGGGCCGTGCCCAAGAAGCAGCATAAAAGACAAACTTATAGAAGCTTCCATTGCCCACCACGGGGCCGTGTCCAGCGGGCACGGGGGCGTGGTGAAAGTACAGCAGGCGCATTAATTGTAATTGCGAATTACAATTAATGAGGAGAGAGAGTGTCAGACGGGCACGGGGGCGTGTCCAGCGGACACGGGGCCGTGCTCAGCCTTCTGTTCAGCCTATAAATAGGAGTGCTTGGTTTCATTCCATCTCATCCCTTGGCACACCACCTCTCTCACACTTCATCCATCACCCACCACCACCATAACACCATCATCCACCACCATCATCCATTATCCATCGTAGAGTGTGTGAGTCGTCTCGGGATCCAAGATTGATCGTAAGAGTTCTTGACAATCAAGGCCATGTTTGCCTAAGTCTCTTACATCACTTGGTGAAGACAAGTGTTTAGTATAATACTTTTTATTTTTAATCTTTTGCACTTTTTATTTGGTTTTGTATTAATGACTTTAATAACTAGTTGCTTATGTTGAAGGTGATCTTTCCTTATCGTTTGTCCGTGGTGTCTTGGCATTATTTTACTGTCTATATAAAATAAAAGATTTTCACCATTCATATCTCCACGGTCTATATGGAGGTATGTTGGCTACCTGGTCGGGGGTTAAGGGAACGGTTTGGTAAGGGTCTTGCCCTTGTTCAGCGTTTAGAGGTCCTGCAAGGGACCTGGGTCAAATTTAGTAGGATCTCCTTCAATGCCCATAGGTATTGGATGGCGGGGATCCAAACTCTTTGACCCCCTCATAAGTTAACTACTATTAATACTATAACCCGGCTATTTAGGACTGTATCCCTGCTGACTCAGACTACTTAGCCGAGGGTAACGTCACCGCCGAAAGCGGGGCCTACCACAATTTGCATTAATAACTTAATTCATTATCTTTCAATAATCCGACCCTTTAGGATTGTATCCTTGCTGACTCAAACTACTGAGTTGAGGGTAACGTCGCCTTCAAAAGAGGGGCCTACTACAATAACTAAGATAATCTCTTAAACAAGTGCAAAAGTGCGAAAATAATCAAAGGTTATACTAATACACGTGTCGGATACAAGTGATTCATCTTGTCTATCTGTTTTTATTTTATTTTATTTTTCAGCATTTAGTTAGTTTTTATTTTCTTAGTTAAAAACATTTTTCTCACTTTTTGATTTGATTAGACGTTGAGGATAAACCGGTATTAAAAGCTCTTGTGTCCTTGGACGACCTCGGTATCTTACCAACACTATACTACGTCCATGATGGGTGCACTTGCCCATATGTGTGTTTACTGTTAGTAAATATCGTGTTTTATAAATTTAAAACTTGGCTAAAAGTGTAAAAGGGGCTTAAATATACATCAAAAATATAACACACTTCATGCACATCAGTGATGCTGAAATCCCAAAAAGATTTCAGACTCCCAACATGAAACTGTATGACGGGACAACGGATCCTGAAGAGCATATTGCCCAGTACAGGGAATGGGTGGAAATCAATCCTATCCCTCCAGATCTCAAGGAAGCATGCTTATGCAAGGGATTCGGTTCTACCTTAACAGGATCAGCCTTAAAATGGCTGTTAAACGTCCCTCCTCACTCAATTACTTCGTTTGCTCATTTGGTTAATTTATTTAACAGTCAATTTTCTTGTAGTCGGAGTTTTGAAAAACCAACCAGTGACCTTTACAGGATAACTCAAGGATCTCAGGAATCCTTGAGGGATTATGTGAACAAGTTCAGTCGAGAATCCTTGGATATCTCACATCTTGATGTTGCAACAGTTGTGCAAGCTTTTAAGATGGGGTTACAAAAGAATTCTCAGTTTTATCAGGATCTTGTAATGAATCCCTGCAGGAATCTCGACGAAGCTCGTAACAGGGCTTTGAGATATATCCGTTTGGAAGATGACAAGAAGATGCAAGAGAGGATGAATTCTACCTCAACCTACGAATCAACCAACAGGAAATCAGAATCCTCGTATAAGCCATATCGCTCCAAGCCATATGTCAGAAATGATAACAAGAGAGTAAATGCTGTTGAAGACGAGGATCTTGAAGAATATCCTGACTTATCTAAATACTGCTTTTCTGTTAATATACCCGAGTTAATGTATGCTATGCAGGGTTTAGGGGACAAAGCTAGGTGGCCTTGAAAGAACCAGCAGAAAGCTGATTGGAAGGATAAATCCAAATGGTGTGCCTTCCATGAAGACTTCGGACATATGACCGAGGATTGCATTGCTTTAAGGAAAGAAATAAGTTACCTGTTGAGCAAAGGGTATCTGAAGGACTTGCTGGGAAGAAAGAAAAATAAAGGGCAAGATCCCGAGAAGGATCCTGAACGAGCAGCATCACCCCCAGCAGATGCCAAGATAATTAACTTTATTTCAGGAGGATCCGACATTTGTGGACTTCGTATTCGGCGGCTAAGAGACATGCAAAGGAAGCCAAGAGTGAAAGGGGAGACAAACCAGTCAGGATGACTACCCTCACAACTGATAAAGTGATCACTTTCGATAGTGATGACAGGGATACTGTTCAGGATCCTCACCATGATGCTTTGGTAATAACATTATATGTGGCTAACCATTTTGTACACATGATATTGGTGGACAACGGTAGTTCTGTCAATATAATTCAGCTGGAAACATTGAAAAGGATGAATGTATCTCTGATGGACATTACTTCGAAGTCCACTGTGCTCGTTGGTTTCAGTGGAGAAGCTAGAAATACCGTAGGAGAGATAAAGTTACCAGTATATGTTGATGGGGTCAACTCGATACAACGCTTCTGTGTGATGGACTCCTTATCCTGCTATAACATAATACTAGGCAGGTCGTGGATCCATGATGTGAAGGCTGTGCCTTCGACTTATCACCAATGCATCAAGATTCCAACCCCTTGGGGGGTCGTCAAAGTTAATAGTGATCAGCAGGAGGCGAAGGAATGCTACACATCCTCGATGAAATCCTCGACCAAGCCTAATCCAGCATAGCAATTAAAGATGCGGGCCCGGGATACCTTGGAAGCTTTGGAGCAGGATGTGAAGAAAGTTATCCTGTATCAGGATAATCCTGATATCTCGGTGCTCATCGGAACCAATATCCCTCGGGATATTGAAGAACAATTAACTGACTTTTTGAAGTGCAGGATGTCAACATTTGCATGGAAGCATGAGGATATGACAGGTATATTCAAAGACATTATTACTCACAAGCTTGGAGTTTACAGGTCGTTCAGGCCTGTTCAGCAAAAAAGAAGGAAGTTTGCTCCTGAGCGAAATATAATCATCCAAGAGGAAGTCGAAAGATTGTTGAAGTCGAAAATGATCAGAGAAGTCAGGTTCCCAAGATGTTTGGCAAATGTGGTCGTAGTGCAGAAGAAAAATGGGAAATGGAGAGTCTGTGTAGATTACACAGACTTGAATAAGGCTTGTACTAAAGACCCATTCCCCCTTCCTCATATCGATGCAATGGTGGATGCTACTGCTGGGCATGAGATGTTAACGTTCATGGACGCATCCTCAGGATTTCAGCAGATTCAAATGGAGCCTTCAGACCAGGAGGATACTGCTTTCATGACACCAACAGGTATTTATTGCTATACTGCTATGCCTTTCGGTTTTGAAAATGCAGGTGCAACATACCAGAGATTGGTGAACATGATGTTCAAAGATAGGCTGGGGGACACCATGGAGGTATATATTGACGATATGGTGGTGAAATCTAAAAAGGCTGAGGATCACCTCCAGGATATCAAGGGAGCATTTGATATCCTGGATCAGTATAACATGAAGCTGAATCCTGCTAAGTGCCATTTCGGAGTGGGGGCAGGAAAGTTTCTAGGATATATGGTGACGAAAAGGAGGATAGAGGCAAGCCCTGAGCAGATTAAAGCTATCCTGGATATAAGATCACCCTCGAATATGAAGGATGTTCAACAGTTAACAGGCCGAGTAGCAGCATTGAACAGATTTATTTCAAGATCCTCGGAAAAATGCAAGGAATTCTACGATATCCTCAAGAAGAATAAGAAGTTCGAATGGGGAGCAAAGCATGAAGCAGCCTTGCAGGATTTGAAGCGATATCTCTCGACTGCACCTCTATTGATGAAGCCTGAAAATGGTGAACCACTATCCCTATACCTCGCTGTATCAGGGAATGCTGTAAGTGCCGTTCTTACAAAAGACCATGAAGGTCAGCAATATCCTGTCTATTATGTGAGTAAAAGTCTATTAGATGCTGAAACTAGATATTCTCTTTTAGAAAAATTGATATTAGCCCTAGTTATGGCATCGACAAAGCTTAGACATTATTTTGAGACACATAGGATCCATGTTAAAACTAATTATCCTGTTAAAAACGTGCTTAGGAAACCGGAGATGTCAGGGAGGATGGCCAAGTGGTCAGTGAAATTGAGTGCTTATGACTTAGTATATGAACCTAGAAATGCCATAAAGTCTCAGGCTGTAGCTAACTTTGTGGCTGATTTCAGTAGTGACATTCAAAATGAAGTAGATTTAGAAGTACAACAGCTAAGAGAAAACTTAGAATGCTGGACATTATATACTGATGGTGCATCCAATGTAAGAGGTGTAGGTTTAGGTATACTACTAAAATCGCCACAGGGGGACATATTACCCCAGGCTATTAGGTGTGAATTTCCTGCTACTAATAATGAGGCAGAATATGAAGCTTTAATTGCAGGATTAGAGTTGGCTAAGGACATGAATATAAAAAATTTGCAAGTGTATGTTGACTCCTTGTTAATAACTAATCATTTTAATGGAAGCTATGCAGTTAAAGGAGAGAAGTTAATTGGGTATCTCGATATTCTTAAAAAATTAGCAGGATATTTCGATACTTTTACACTTGAGCAAGTACCAAGAGAAGACAATGCTGAAGCAGATGCCTTGGCAAATCTAGGATCATCGGTCAGGATACCGGAAGGAACCCGGATACCAATATTACATATCCTATATCCTGTGACGAATCCTCAAGATAAGGAAGTAATAAATATTCAGGATCCTGATGATGGCTATCTTGAGGAGGATCCTAAGTCCTGGATAGCTCCAATCATGAGATATCTCAAGCAAGGATACATCCCAAAGAATGAGAATCCTAAAGCCTTTAGGATGAAGGTATCACGATTCACTATTATAAATGATGTTTTGTATAAGAAATCTCTTGTAGGACCATATCTGACGTGCATGGAGGATCCTGAAACCAAGGAAGTACTTCAGGATATACATGAAAGGGATTGTGGTAACCATACTGGGGGCAGGTCATTATTCTCAAAAGTATTAAGGATAAGATATTATTGGCCGACAATGAGGAAATATGCCACAGAATATGTTCGAATATGTGATGCATGTCAAAGACATAGTAACATACTGCATCAGCCTGTTGAACCATTATATCCTATTGTTTCCCCTTGGCCATTTATGAAGTGGGGTATGGATATAGTGGGAAAGCTTCCAAAAGCTCCAGGAGGGAAGGTTTTTATGTTGGCAATGACATATTATTTCTCCAAATGGGTTGAAGCCGAGGCATTTGTCCAAGTCAGGGATCAAGAAGTGGTATCCTTCATAAAGAGAAATATCCTGACCAGATTCGGAGTACCAGCCAAGATAATCTGTGACAATGGTTCTCAGTTTATAAGTAAGAGGACTACTGACTTTTGCAAGAGTTGGGGAATCAAAATGATTACGTCTACTCCGGTACATCCTCAAGCAAATGGACAAGCTGAATCCTCAAACAAGATAATTGTCAACAACTTGAAGAAAAGATTAGGGGCCAAGAAAGGAAGATTGGCAGAAGAATTACCCTTTGTTTTATGGGCTGATAAAACGACGGTAAAAAATGCAACTGGTCAAACCCTGTTTTCCTTAGTATTTTGAGCAGAAGCAGTGATCCCGACAGAAATGTGATACCCACAGCAAGATCCAACCTCTGGAATCCAGAGCAGAATCCTGAAGTCCTATGCCAGGAGCTGGATACTATTGATGAGACAAGAAATGTAGCACGGCTAAGACTGGCGGCATATCAGCAAAGGATATCCAGAACATACAACAAGAATATAAGGATTAGAAGGTTCAAAGTTGGAGATTGGGTGTTAAGAAAAGCTTTTCAGAATACTACCAATCCTGCTGATGGAAAGCTGGCTCCGAAATGGGAAGGACCATATGAGATTGAATCAGAATCAGGAAAAGGTGCATACCGACTCAAGGATATGGAGGGGGATATGCTGCCAAGATCTTGGAATGCTATACACCTTAAGCTTTATTTCAAGTGAGTTTAGAATTCAATTTCTAACTCAGCAGGGTATGAGTTCTATCGCTTTTAAATGTGTTTGGTTTAATTTATTCTTTGAAACCCAATACTGACTTAAGCATCGGAGGGGTGTTAGCCAAGCTAACACCCACCTTAGTTTTGAAATGTTTTGCAGTATATGCTTCGGGATATAGCTCCAGGATACACACTCAGGATGCTTCGGAAGATTAGAGGATTGGCCCCCTCTCTCATGTATAAGGGATCCTGATCCCTTCATAGGTTTAAAGGTATTCACCTTTCATCCGAATTGGGTTTAAACACCCCGCCTGGAGCGCAAGTTATTCGGGAATAGTTCAAGGTGGCGGGACCAGTCCATGTAAAAGTGGCTGACAATTTCGTTACTGTTGGCTATATCCTGAATCCTAAAAGTATATGAGGATTGATCACCCTCTCTCACGAAAGGGTATTTTCATACTCTCTAAGGTTTAAAGGTTTTCACCTTTCTAAGTCTTGGAGTTTATACACTCCCGCCTGTAGCGCACGAAAATTTGGGATTTTCCCCAGAACACAAGGGATTTATCTCCAGTACATTCTTGGGTTTTACCCCTGTAACAGAAAAATTGTCTATACAATTGGAACTGATATCCAGGAGATTTCTAAGTATTTGAAGACATTGTACACATGGGACATTCCTACTGAGGCAACGGTGTAAAGCTCAAAGGATAAGGCTCGGACCTAATACACTAAGTGTCTCAGACAGGGGACATCTTCATTGGAAGAGTTGCAAAGGGATTGAAGTTTGAGAATTGGATTATACCCTATTCCTGTTATGATCTTTCCTTTGTAAATGCTAATTTTTGACAATACTATGTTTGACAAAAGGTTAAACATCCTGATTAGGATAAGTTGTCGGAATATATTTTCAAAAATATATTTTCGAAATACTTTTCAGGATATTTGATTAAGATATTTGAAGCTGGTACTGGTTTGAAACTTTGATCAAGCAAGTATCGTCAAAACAGGTTTTAAAAATGGACTATCTTTTAATTTTCTCTAAAGGTGATTGAATTTTTAGAAATTCTATTTAATAAAAGTTTTCGTAATATATCACTGAGTATGTTGATCAGGATATTTTCAAAAGATAATAGTACAAAATTTTGCGAAGCTAAAATTACACTAAGTAACGCATGGCAAAAATCTAAAAGGCGATAACAAATAAGTCAAGAGATAGTTATATTATTAACAAGTCAAAAGTTGTGCTTTTGGTTTCGCCTCAAACCAAGGCCCATCCGCCAAAAGCACGTTTAGTTTTTACCATATCTACATAACGGTTGAAGGTTTTATCTCAAAACGAAACCTGTCCACCTTCAACCGTTACGATATTCAAAACAGATTATACTAACCGATGACCAAGGGCTTCATCCTAAAACCTAGGACCCATCCACCTTTGGTCATCATATTATTCTAATGCAGGAAATATAAATTGTTCAAAGACGGGAAATGTAAATTGTTTTACAGACCATAACCATGAAATTTTAAAAAGTGGGCTCCGGCCTCAGCACATATATCCATCATCGCCCACGTCGCTGCATTTAAGGGTCAGCTCCCTCCTTCATCATGACATCTCCACCAGTATCCTTTTCAACATTCTTCTCAGCATCATCAGCAGCATCTTCTCCATCAGCATTTTCTCCGGAATCACCACCAGCATCCTTTGAAGCACCAGCATCATCCACCTTCTCGGTTACCTTGGTGGGCTCCTCTGCGACAGGTTTTGAAGGGGGCTCCACAGGATTGCCGCCAAGATCTTTCAATTTCATCTCCCAGGCTTTGATGTTCCATGAGGGCCATTCAACGCCCAAAGCCCTAGCCTCGTAAGCCATTTTCAGTCTGGCTTGGAGGAGGGAGATGATGACTGAATTCTTAAGGCTCTCCCGGTATGAAGCCTATCTTGTTCATGCTGAACCTGGACCGCGTCAGAGTTAGCTTGAGCCTCTTGGGTGATCTTTTGGATGGTAGCTTGGTGATCTTGGGCCATGGCCTTATACTTAGCTTCGTAGTGTTCAGATTTGGCGGTGGCAATTGCTGCTTGATCCGTGATGGTAGCTTGCCTTCTTTAGTTTGCTTTCTAGCATGACGTTTAAGCCACATGCGTCCTCATAAAGGAATACCAGGCGTTCAAGGCCCTGCAAGGTAAAGAAACAGGCATTATTCTAAATGAACGTTTCTACTTAGCATATGGTGCAGGATACAGGTCAGGATACTAACCTGGTTAAGGAAGCCGGTCATAAATTTGCTGGATTCCGTAAACCCGTGGTTCTCAAATGGGAACACGAGAAGTGTAGCAGGAGGTTCAACTTCTCTTCTCTTTCGGGAACTAGAGGCCCGGGTACGGGATGCCGGAGGAGCTTTGGGAGCAGTGGTGGTCTTCGAGCTGGTAGGCTTCGGTGTGACGGATGACTTTGGATTGGATTCTTGCTTGGCAGGTGCGAGGCTAGAATAGTTGTCCAACTCGTTGAGTTGGAAGCCTTCGAGGTTAATAACTGGCGCCGCACAAGGGAAGATGTTTTAGGCTCATTATACCTCTAAAAATAATAATTGATTTAATATAATTCCTGAAAATATGCTTACCAGACATGTTGAAACTTGATCTTTGACTTGAGCTTGTGAGTAGCAGGTTAAAGGTTCTTTCACCCTCTGGAAGCTTGAAGATTTCTTTTATTCTTCCTTCTGATTCAGCACTAGGGGGAGCTAGTTCCTTGAAGTTTGCTGCAAGAAAGGAAATAAACACATCAGGATATTGGTTCAGGATGGAGGTTTGGGATATGATTGGGGATGTTCCTAAAACCCTAAGTCCTACCAAAAGTCAACCATCTTTTAGGGAGCTCAAAACCCTTATCAATGGAGTCTCTTTTCACAAAGAAGAATTTTCTTGTCCACTTATCCTCGTTCTTGGTAGCTTTGAGGATGAGAGGATCTTTGGAAATAGAGAATAGAAGGAATCGGCTGGAACCATTAGATCTTAAACGATAAGGCATCGGCAAATCCTCGATGCACAGGTCGGGCATATGGCGAGCCTTAATTCCTTCCAAGGTGATTAATATGCGCCAAACCATGGGCATGATTTTGGCAAAGCTAAGGCCAGTAAGTTCGAAGAAACGAGAAATGAAAGGTGAAAACGGGTATTGAAGTCCTATGGAGAAAGGGTAGGCAAAAAAGTAGACCCATTCGTCGGAACAAAAATCCGATCGGACCTCTCGGTCAAATGGACGGAAGATTGTCCCGGCGGGAAAGGCACCGGAAGCTCGTAGGGCCGCGATGTCGGAATTATCGAAAGAACACACCTCTTTTTGAAGGATTCTGAAGCAAATTTTGTTTGTGGAAGGGGGAAATAGAGTCCGCCATTTGCGATCTAGTACGAGTCGCCATGAAGGATCACAATCGGAGAACAAGAGATGTAAACAAGGAAATAGAAAAGAGAGAGAGAAAAGTACCTGATATTCGGTTGAAGATAAAGATAATCATAATGAGACGACCCTCAGTTAATATAGGCTAAATGTATGGGGTAAAGAGTAAATAACGCCTTTGAAGTTACACATTGTCATTTCAATGGTCTCATCATATTGATTACCTTAATTGATGAGATAAAACTTTTAAAATATATCCGTTGGATTGGTATACCAACAGATATATTTGGGGACAATTGTTATGGGTCATTTTCTGAGCGTACATATCTTGACCAATATCCTGCTTCTAATTGTTTATTTGTGACCAACATACTGGACGGGGATATTGCTAACACCCTGGGCGATATCCTGAGGTTGATTGAATTAACCACGTGCAGGTTAAAGGCTGGGGTTTGCTAACGGTCAGATGGACTTCATCTCCTCAAGACTCGGGCATGTTTGTTATGGGAAAGACGTTGAACCCGAAAGACTAGGTCTACAACGTTCGAGTGAGGAATATTCGTTGGGTCCCGGTTATTTAGGATAGTTTGTTATATTTGTTTTACTATAAATAGATGGGGGCGGATCAGATTAAGGCACGCAACATTCACATTTTCAAACACTTTCTCTCTAGCTCTCTGCAAACACTACACACAAACACTTGTATTCAAATCACATTGTAACACCTAGTTGATTCGCTCTACATCCTTCACTGTATCCTGAAGTTTAAAGCAATAAGAAGAACAAGGCAGCTGCGATTGTCAGCTCCCGAGGTTTTATGCCAGCGATTTAGATTGATCAAGGGCTTTCCTCGTACATCACGCGTCAACCTTTACTTTTCTGCTCATTGTTTGATCACAGATACAGCTCTATATCTTGAGCCATATCATGAAACTGTTTTTGCAAACTAACAAACCAACATATTTCTTACAAAGTATTGCTGGCACACTACCTCACAAAACTAATTTGATCACTTAATTGCTTAGGTAATTTTTGACCAAAACAATCACATGGTAACAAAGTCTATAATAGGACTTTTAAAGTCTATGTGTACATATGTCCTCATTTTTGAAATCAATTGACAAGGAAATGGTCTCAAACAGTGGTTACTGTAATGAATTTCAAATCATTGACCATTTTCTTGAAACTTGAGAATGATGTGACTATGAGTTGCTCTTTGAAAATATACCAGATCCTTTTTGATGTTGCTTTCAGAATAACCTTTAATTATATTTCTTGAAAAGGTTTTTCTCAAATAAAACAGGATATATTATTCATTATTTTTCCTTAGAATAATATATTTTGTACTTTTACTTGTTTTTATAGTAAAAGTTTCATTCTCCTGTCAGGATATAGAACCTTTATTTTTGTTGGTGATACTATCCTTAAAAACAGATCAAAAATGTAATGGTACAAGCGTTAAAGTCATGTCAAATTCAAGTTTTGTTTTAACATAGATCAAAGACTGATTGCTAACAGACCTTAAAATACTTGGATACTCATGTCATAATTAAAAATTTTTATGACTCAAAATGAGTAACCAGTGTAAAAGAGTTTTTTATCATCTGGGGTACTAAACCACTGTCAGGAATTTATAAAAGCATCAAAACTTGTAATTGACATGTGGCAGAAACTTGAATACATATTCCTGTAAAAACTGCTGACATACAAATCTAGACAATTTGCATCTAAAATGTATTTTGTTGAGGATAGCATTCCTGCAGATATTTCATAAATCACCATCAACAGATGTTGGACATGATATTGTGGTAACAGAAGACAAAATCAATCTCTTGATTTTAGCAGCAGATGCTAAAAACTTTTGTCAAAAGTTATACCTTAGTTTCTTAACTATTGTTCTACTCAATCATCTGTTTCCTAAACATTGTCCACTGCTGAAAGTCAACCTCTGTTCTCATATATTCTTGATAAGCACTGTTGTTCAAAATCAGTGTTTTATCCACTGTTGTTCTAACCACTGATAGTAATAATTTCCACTGTTTTCACATTATTGCCGTTGTAACCGCTGATCTTTTTCATCAGTGGCTTCTTAAAACAACTGTCCTCCATCATTCATCTTTTCATCAGAGGTTGGCACGTGGTCAGTTTCTAGCCGTTAGATCATTATAACCGCTGCCACATCAGTATTCACTTTTTCCCTAAATAAAACCTTGACCAAAACCCTGAACAGGTTTTTACACTGTCGAATTGAATTCCAAAATTCTCTTCTCAAAGCAGTTTCCAACCTTCCATCTTAAATCATCCTTCGTTTCTTCTTCATCAAAATGACGAAATCAAATCAAAATCATCCAAATCTTCCAAAGAGGTCACTCAAATGGCCGCTGAACCCATTGAAATCCCATACAAATCTCCTCACAATTACTTGGGTCTACTCACAAAACCCACTACCACCAACACCTTCGATTCCATCATCGACATCATGTTTGCATCAAAGTATAAAACTTTGCTAACAGCAGATGCTCCAATCTATCAACAAACCCAGAGAGAGTTTTGGAAAAATGCTACCCTTGACAAACAAGGCGAGAATGTCATAGCCATCAACTCCTCCATACATGGTAAAACGATTCAAATTACTCCGCAATCCATCTCAGAAGTCTTTGAACTCGATGACCAGCAAGGTAAAACTTCTTTACTTAAAAGCGAGTTGAAAACTGATTTTCTAGGAAGGGGGTATGCAGAACAAACAAAAAGAGATACCTTACAAAAAGGTTTCTTCCCTTCTGCACCTAGGTTTTTATTCCATACACTTTTGATGTGTGTTTCAAATAAAACAACTGCTTTTAACGAAATACCATTAAAGATCCAATGTCTGGGTTATGCTATTTTACATAATGAAAATTATAACTATTCCCAGGAGATCTTTGATGACTTGGTAAAAAATGTTGATAGCAAATCATTTTTACTTTTTCCAAGGTTTCTAAGCTACTATTTTAAACAAAAATTTGGAAAGGAAAATGAAAATATGCTCAAACAAGGTGTTTATTTTCAAATAAATGGTTTAACACCTGAAACATTCACTAGAATGTTAACACCTTAAAAAACAAAAGCAGAGGTGCCTAAGCAGAAGTTAGCAGCTACCACTGCTCCTCAGGTATCAGCTGTTGAGCCCACTGCTCCAGGTGCTCATAGCAGCACAACCACTGCTTTGAAACCCACACCTGCCATTACCAAAAAGACCAAAAAGAAAACATCCAGAAAGCCCCCCAAACCCAAAACAAAGGCAACTCTGGAAGATGAGATCCCAGAGCCACTGCCAGTGACAACACAAATGTCACCTACAACCACTGCGGCTACTTCCTCACAGCAGATGGAAGAAAGATTTCCACCTTTGCCTCAAACTCCTCTTACATCCTCATAAAAGGATCAGGTTGTAAACACAGGGACCCCACAATATGAAGCTCTGGACCCAATTGGATCCATCTTCCTCAGTCCTGATCCCAAGGACATGTCTCTTTCAACACCCCTATCTTCACCCCTCTCATTATCACAATCCATTATACCCTTATTGCATGCAGTTGATATAGTACAGACACAAACCAGTTCCTCTCAATCACCTATCACTGAGAGTACACTCCCACAAGTGACTGGGTCTGATACTCATACCTCTGTTATCCCAGCAACAATTAAGGTGGTTACACTACAGGAATTACAAATAATTCCTGACAGTAGTTCAAGTGGAGCAGCCACTACAATTGTTGAACCCACCGGTTTACACTTGGACAGTGGTTACATTAATAAGACTCCCTTGAAGGCAATTCCTTCTATTGCACCTCTGAGAACCACCAGTGAGTTTGTTATGACCATTGGTACCTTTAAAAGGCTATCAAGTGCTGAAGGAAGAAGACCCCAGTACCAAGAACAAGGGGCATCAATGAATGATTTTTGGGATTCAGTTCCTAAGTCACACATTGGTACAACCACTGTTGGTGGGGAATCAGATGATCCCAATAAATTGGGTGATGATTTACAATATCAAGAATTGACGGGGAGAATTGACAATCTTGAAACATCTGTCACTGAAATAAAGAATATGGTGCAACAGCTGTTAAAAGCTCAAAAAGCACAACCCACTGCTGTTCCAGCTCAAGCACCTGCACAACCTGCACCTGCTGCAAATGAGCTATGGAATTTATTTTAACCCCTGCTCGAAAAACAAAGACAAATGGCAGATCAGCAACACGCTATATATTTGCAAGAACTGAGAAACATGGTTGAGTCAAGGTTTAGAAACACCCAAGCAGACATCACGTCTATAAAAGGCCACATTTTGAATACCACTGGCACTGCCCCTTCAAATGTTCTTTTCATTGATCAATTTCCCCCAGATAATGCCAATAAGGGGGAGAAAATAAAGGAATTGAAGAAAAAGGGAATAAATGATGGTCTGTATATTGAACCAGGAAAAGAAAAGCAGGTTTCTAAACCATCTCCCAATAACTCCAAGCACCAAACCTCTGCCCAAACAACTGATGTAACTCCTGCTGTCTCAACAATTGTTGATACTTCAGTAGCTGTTAAAACCATCACTTCAACTCACACCACCTCAAATACATCACCACCTGCTCAAAAGCAGAAGACATCAGATGTTACAACATCTACTGTAATGACAACAGTGGTTGAAACACCAGTTGTTTCAACAGTTGTTAGTCAATCACCTATCACATCAAAAACCATGGTTCCTTTTGTGCCACAACTGATTCAAAAACACCATCTCCTAAAAGGGTGTATTCTAGAAAAAGGATATCTCAAAAACATGCTAATGACATACTAGCACCTGATCCCATTTCATATGTTCCTTATAATGTTATCAAGCGACAACCATCCACTCCACCAACTCTGGCCAAACCAGTAAACCCTGCAAACATTGTATCTGTCGCTGAAAGTTACCCACTGGAATTGGAAGCTGTAAAGGATGAGATGAAATAATTCTATACAGAAGATGATCCTTGGAAAAGAAGATTTCCTTCTCTCATTGGCTTCAGGAATCCAGTAAACATGAATGAGTATTTAAAACTCAAAGCCAGGCAAGCTGTTATAAGAGCTAGAATTGAATGCAAAGATCAAGGTGATAAAGCCATTTCTGAGAGAATGGAATTTTTACTCACTAAGGTCAAACAAATGGAAGATTATGCTAAAGACCTGAGCAATGACATGTCGAATATGCCACCTGATGCTGCCCTAAAAAAGGTAATGAGAAAGGAGTATCTTGAATTCATCATGAAAGAAAAGTTTTATCTAGCCAAAGAAGAACAATTCAGGGAATGGCCACTCATTGCACTAAAGCATGAGGTGGACAGAATCAAGAGAATCCAAAATGATCCAAGTAAGAAAAAGACAGCTCCAAATCGGAGCAAATACAAACAGGCCATTGATAAACTTACTTCACAATACAAAAGAAAGAAGAAGGAGTTGGTGGATGTAAAGGTGGGAACTACCAAAGCCATAGCAAAATGGACAAAGCAGTATACAGATGAGGCTTATGAAAGGCTAAAGAAAAGAAGAATGACATATTCTAGTTTATCACAAAAGCCTAAACACAAAGAGCCAAAGCAAATCAGTGCTCCTAAACCACTGATCACATCAGCAGATGTTTCAGTCACTGAGCTAGAACAAAGAAAAAGGCAAGAGAAGATTGAACAAGAAACTGCAGAAGACATAGCTGCAGCAAATGAAGTCATACATAAGGCCTTCAAACAAATGTCAACTGAAAACTCTGAAGTAGCAAAAGTTCAGAGTACTGATCATGCTGAAAACTCTGAGCTATCAAAAGCTCAGAGTAATGATCAGGCTGAAAACTCTGAACCAGCAAAAGCACAGAGTACTGATCAACAAATTCTCACAAGGCCACAATCCCCCAACTCATCAGTGAATAAACCTCTCCCAAGAAACCCATTGGGTTCAAAAATACTAAAATGGATGTCTGATCAAAAGACTCATGTATTGACCCTGATCAGATCCATGGAGAAGTTAAGCACATATCAAGGGAACAAGCACTGGGCCTGGGTGTTGAAGATCTACAAGATCTCCTTGAGCTTATACTGTGTAGGGATGAGGAAGACACAAGATCCATGGATTTTGAACTACAATTTAAAGGACAAGTTAGGGAACTTCTGATGAGACAATAAAGATCTAGAATAATGAAGGGTTTTGGCATTATCTGTTCCAGGGGGGAGATTGTTGGGATTGAACCCTATCAGAGGAACAGATAATAAGAGCCAAAACCGGATCACAACAGTGGATTCATAATAAGCAGCTGTTTGCATTAAACTTTTCCCTTGAAAGTGGTTATAACATCTGATGGCCCTTATCCACTGTTTATATACTACAACTGTTTATATACTACAACTGCTGAAGACAAAAGTACTGCTCTTTAATCTACTGCCCGAAGTCAAGTGCTGCCAAAGACCAAAGCCCTGCTTGGAATAAAGTAGTGGTATGAAGAAACAGTTGTTTACTTTGTCTATTATATAGTATCAGTGGTTAGCTAGCAGTAGTTATATGTATCAGTGGTTATAGGTTGTTAGGTTGTTAGATGTCACTTTCATGGTGACGTCAGCTTAGATGCTTAAGAGGTTTGGTTTGCCTATAAATGTAACAGTACCCTCTACTGTTACATTGGATGGACTGAGTGAGTTCTTCTCCTCTGATACAATCCTTTCATCTTGTGCAATCAACCATGGAGTATCAGGCTGAGGGGGAGTTTAGTTTGTAAGCATGCTTTGTAATCTTTTGATTTGTATTGTAATCATTCGACTCAATGAAAAGCATGTATTTATCAAAACTTCTTTCCTCTTTGATTGTGTTTACAAAGTTTGTGTTCATTTCCGCTGCATAAATCATTGAATCATGTTTAATTATTGTTCATCTATTACAAACAAACACAATCTTGAGAGCCTCAGATCCTAACAAAAGCCAATAAGGATTTGGATGGGGTCTCAACAGTATCTGTGTTTAGTTCAGGTGGATGGACAGTGGTTAGGTCAGGGGTTTGGACAGTTTTGGTACTGTTTTTCACTAACCACTGTTGGGGTCTTGCCCAATCAGCTGTTGATAACCAAGGGGATGCCTATTCACTCTGGGTTTAGAAGGCTTTTTGTAAACCTCATAAACATGTGGGACCCTTTGGTATGGTGGTTTACCTTTACCTTTTTGGTATTGGTTAGCAGGGGGTGCATCAGTCACCTGAACTTCTCTTTTAACAAAGGTTTGGTACAACTGTTTTGTAACAGCTGTTTGAACTGGCACAAATAGTGGTTGTTTCTTGGTGAACATGATAGATGATGTTGATGAACTCACAGGTGTTTTTGACATGTACTCTTCCTTTTTGACCTCAAAGGATTTCAAGTACACACACTCTTGAGTGGAATGATTTGATTTCCCACAGATGGTGCAGCTCACAGAAGGCACAACAGTACTTGTTTTGTTTAAATCATATGCTTTTAGGTGAAAACAATCTTTGGTCAAATGATTTTTCTTTTCACAAAAATCACAAAACAAGTTTTTAATCTTTTCTCTTTTCTTCCTCTTTTCAGATTCTTTAGCAACAGAGTTTGAACCACTGTGGGATATCCTTAAGTGGAATGACCTTTGCCTTGGGAGCTTTTACACAATCAGTGGTTGTGAAATCCATTGGTTTGAAGTTTTCAAGGATGTCACACTCATCAGACCATGTGGGTTTAAATTGGTATTTCTCAATTTCCTTAAAAGTTGAGGACCCCACAGATTTTTCCAGAGTGATCTTGTTACCAAGTTTATCAGTGATTTTAACCTCTTGGCCATCCTTGTTTGTGGGAATGATTTCAACAGAACCATCTTGATTTGCAGCATTGTTTTCAACTTGATCATTTTTTCTAAATCCAATGCCAAATTTCACATTGCTTTCAAGCTGTCTCAAGCATTATTTCAAAATCTTTGCAGGATTCCACCCATTTTTCACAAGTGATTTGGGTGGATTCCAACTCCTTTTTGCAAACTTGATATTTTTCTATCATTGTTTGAAGTTGGTTTTTGGTAATGCTATGCTCTTCTTTTAGACTGTAGATTTCTTTATCTTTTTCAGCCAATTTGTTTTTAAGTTCTTTTAAAGACTTCTCAAATTTGACTTCATCAGTTAACACTCTATGCCTAAGGTTTTCATTCACCTCTTTAATGTTAGCAAATGCTATGATGTATTTGTCTGAACACAGATTTTCAAGAACCTGAGATGATACCTTAGCTGCAGCCATCATGGCACAGGCACAAGCATGCTCTTTCTCATCAATCATCTTCTCTTCCTTCTCACCATGTTTCTTTTCTTGTTTTTCAGACCAGGGGTCAGACAGTTGTTCTATCAGGGGTTCTGAATTTTCTCCCAGCAGTATTTCACAAGCAACAGCAGTAACCACTGCTTCAGCAACTTCATCCACAGTTTCAACACTTCGTTGTCCTTCTTCAGTTTCTAGCTCTTCCTGTATTGACTCTAATGCCATGAAATAGTAATCATCACTAGAAGCATCATTAGTAGCATAGAGTGCAAAATTTTCATCACCTAGCTCATTAAGTAAGCTACTCCAGTCTACAAAGCCTTGGGTGAAAAAGCTTTGTTGATCTGGTTGAACCACTGATGGTCCAGCTTGTTGAGGTGCAACTGGTTGCACTTGAACCTGAGGGACAGGAGCTTGGACATACTGAATTTGTGGGACAGTGGTTTGGACATAATGCACAGGAACAGGGGTTCCAGGGTTTACATAATGAGCAGTGTTTACATGGGCAGCAGGGGTATATTGGTCATAGTGCATAGTGCTTTGGTTGTTTTGTGGTCTAGGGTTTGAGCTAGGATGAGTAATAATTGGACCAGTGTTTTGACTCCTGCATTTCCTAGCAAAATGACGTAGCCTATTACACTTATAGCACTTAATTTTTGATTTATCCAGCCCCACTTTTAGATTCCCATGTAGCCCTGGGAATTTTCTCCCGGTCTTTTGTAAAACTTGCTAGTTCTTACACTTAGCAAGGCAAGTTGATGCAAAATGTCCATTTCTTCTAAGTTAGTGGGATCAAAATGCTGTAAATCATTGAGTTCAAAACACAGATTGTCAGAGATCTGGCTTTCTCCATTTGCAGCAAAAGCAAAATTGGATGAGTGAGGATCAGAGTTGAAATTACCACCAGCAGTTATATCAATAAAATGATCATAACTCTGATCCTTACCACTGCCAGACTCTTCCTGACCCAGAAGAGCTGTGTTGCCAAATGAGTAGTCATCTACAACTTTTCCAGACTCTTGCAACTTCTTTTTCTGGATTAACTCCCTTTCATAGGTCAAGAGTCTACCATGAAATTGGGTCAGTGTCAGATCTTTGAACTCAACAGAATTTCTGGTCACAAAAGCAATTGTATCCCATTTTTCAGGCAGTGATCTATGAAACCTGCTATTTTGTGTAGATTTAGCAAATTCAACTTTAACAAGTCTTAGCTCACTAATGAGACAACTGAATCGCTCAAACTGTTGTGTTAATGATTCACCCTTAATGTGACAAAAGGTTTCATACTGCTGATTCAAAATTTCCCTGTTATTTTCAATTACTTCTTCAGTCCCCCCAAATTGTTCCTTAAGTGCATCCCAAAATTCCTTGGCACTTTTACAGTGCAACAGCCCAGCATAAATTTCATTGGGTAGTGCAGATGAAATGATGCTAAATGCTTTGGCATCCCGTTCGAATTTTTGAAAATCAGTTTTGAATTTTTGAAAATCAGTTTCTTTGAATCCTCAGCACTCGGCACCATTGGAACATGTGGTCCAAAGATAACCGATCTCCAACATCCGGTATTCTGTTGAGCAAGGATGTGACCCATCCTTCTCTCCCAGATGTTGTATTCATTTCGTTTCAACATGGGTGGTTTGAAAAGTGAACCGATGTTATTGTTAGCATCTTGTGATTGTGACGTCATCCTGGTTGTGTTACAGGCACTGATTAATCAACTTTGTTGGTGATTAAACCTTGCTCTGTTTTTCAACAAAACGAACAACTATCAGTATCAACAATTTTGAGCTGAACTATTTACGTCAAAATGATTGTTAGATCAAATTTGACTGTCTGAGCTCTGATACCAATTGTTAGGATCTGAGTTTCTTATGATTGTGTTTTTATTTGAAGATTAAGAAGATGAAAGAGTAATTGCAGCAGAATATAAATGGAAACAAACTTTGATACACAATCAAATAGGAGAAATGCTTTTCACACACATTTTAACATAGAACCGAATGATTGAATTTATTTCAAACTTCAATTACAATATGCATGCATGTATAACAAACTTCCCCATAGCCTGAGCTCACAGTAATTGTTCGTGTAGGAAGGCAAGTGCTAAAAAGAGCTAATAGAACACTACAGGGTACTGTTCTATTTATAGGCACGAGCAAACCACTGAAGCATCTTGGCTGACGTCACCATGAAAGTGACATCTAACCTCCTAACAACCTGAAACTACTGATCTAGTACAACTACTGCTAGCTAACTACTGATTATATTACAATACAATGAATAAACAAACTACTGCTTCCCATTCCACTATTGTGACTCCAGCAGTACTTTATGTCTTCAGCAGTGCTTGACCCAGATCAGTAGATTGAGCATCAGTGTTAGTCTTCAACATTTCTTTAATCATCAGCAGTTGTTGAAGGGCAGTTGTTGTAGAAAGACAGTGGATGCAGGTCATCAGTTGTTAGGGCCACTTCCAAGGGGAAAGCTTATATACAAACATCTGCTTATTTTGGTTCCACTGCTCTGATCCGGTTTTGGCTTTAATCAACTGTTCCTTTGTAGGGTTCAATCCCAACAATGACTAACTAGGTTATTTATTCCTAGTTAGTTTATTTTTGTTTACTTTATACTTTATAATTTTAATATAAGTTTTTATATTTTCAGGGTGTTACAAGTCTACCCCCCTTAAATAGGTTTCGTCCCCGAAACCTTCGTTAAGTAGTTCTTTGGTTTGGACCAAACTAACTTAGTTTTGTTTTTCAAACCTTATTTCTTTTAGTCAAAAGTTATCATTTGCCTCAACGCATGCATTTTCCTCATGTAAGTCCTCATGGACTTTAACTTGTGTCTTGTGATTCTTGTTTTATAGCGTATTGGAACCAATTATCATTTGACCACTCAATAGTATGCGTTTGCCCACATGTTTACTCTACACTAACTCTATATTTACAAGGGTTTTGCATAAATCCCAACACTAATTTGACTTCGAACAGACCCATTGGCTCGACTGATTAGTCATCATCACTTCATGCCCCGTTAATTTCAAGTCTACCCCTTTTTGCCATAATCGAACTTAGGTAAGTTTATGATCTTCAATCCCATAACTCATGCTACAACATGACTATATTATGTATCACTTTTCTTAACCGTGATCGTATCACGTCGCGTTTAAGTTTAGATAATCCTTTCATTATCAATATCTTCTTTCTAATGTATTGTCTTACACCCATCGGTGTTAAGACCTATGTTCTTTATTATTAACTGTTTTCTAATTTGTCTCATAACATTCATTTTTGTTAAACGTTGTTCCTCACTAAAACTGAATTTCTGTTTAACGTTTATCTCTTTTAACTTATGTCAATTACCCATATCTGGGAATTGACGACAAGAATTTATTCTTATCCGCTATTGTATTACGTGGGGAGTCGTATCTAGTCCTCTTACTGTACTCCGAGTGACCCGAAGGTTCTTTTGCTTAGCCTCGTAGGTTATTTCTTTAGGCTTTCATCCCTTTGGTTCATTTCTTTCTATTGCTGACGCTAGATTTATTTAGTCCTTTAAACCCTTACATTGTTTATAATTCCAAAGGTTATGACGATCCCGTAGATTATCTTTGCTTGTGTAATTTTCGTATACTTAGAAATACATTCCTGGTGTCATGGCACCCCTTTCAAGCGTAAAATTCATTTATTTTCAAATTTTATTGATTCGACCGTAGTCCAAGGCCACACCTGCTTTCTTTCGGATTATCTTTCCGACTCTATGACTTCTTATGTCACTTTCGCGTTGGTTTATTTCACTCATACCGTTATTTGATTTGTGCCCCTATTCCTTTCAACCCGTTACCCGGGTTCTTTATCTTAATGTTTTTAACACTCCGGTTTTATTGATTTGCGTTTTCCTTTCCATACTCTTTTACGACCTATCTCATAGATTCAGTAATAATTTGCACTTCCATTATTCGTTCTGTGCTTACTTAGAATATCAGGTATTATACTTTATTCAGCCCGTCCAGCATTGCAATAGTTGAACATAACTATCAAAATTTCTGTTTTGCGAAATTTTATCGTCTTTTAGTCATAACTCTTAATCCGAGTCTTTTGACTTTTAATCTGCGTCACCGTCTCTTGGTTTACGCATATGTCCGTAATCCTACCCATCTATCGGGTATTTTACCGAAGTCATTATCAAAGCCACCATTCCGACATGCATTAAGACTTCGTTTTGATTTATTCGGTAGTATTAGCGTAATCCTTCGCCTATATTCCACCAAGTCCTTAATTCTTTCATTCATTTTGTTTGACTTGTTCTGGTGAACTTCATTACTTATGATAGTCAAACTTTACCCTTATGCCTTAACATTCTTGTTTGTTGGTTTATATTTTTATTTACCTTGATTCTTATCCCTTCCCTTGGGCTCATTACCTTAATGTAATACGCTTGTCACACCCCCAAAATCCACATGCGGAGTATCACCGCTTGGAGGCGTGACTGGCCAGGATCAAGCCACCAATCATATTGAACATAGCATAAATATGAATGCAAAACCCAAACACAATATAATTGGTGTCCAAACAAAACATAGTTTAAGTTGTAAGCGGAAGCATAATGTTTAAAACCAAAGTATAAGTTCAAAAGTATGATAAATGTTTAACATGGCATGTAACAACGAGTCAACAACAAAGTTGAGCGAGTTCACAGTTGGTTGTTTAGTTTTTACCAATTCATTTTGAAATCATATGTTACTTCGTAAACCATGAGTTAACCGGTACCTTTGTTTCCCAAACATATTTATAGTTGGTGGGGGCTTCCCATGTGAATTACCAGTTTACCCTGTTACCCAAACATAACCGTAATCAGTGGGGGGCTTCCCCTGTGAACCACTAGCCCATACCATATCGACTACTAACGAAATATAAGTTGTGCCCTACATCAGTGTTTATCATCACTAACAGTTTGCCATAGTCCATTAGTACACGCCTGTTCGAACGACACGGTGCGAGGTTTGTTAAACCTAATAGCGCTATTAACTAATGACCCGCTCGCCATCGGCATCAGGGATTAAGTCGATATAAAGAGGAGGGACTTCATGATAGAGTTTTGTCTAGTAAGTTAAGGTTGTTGTCCTACCCAAAGAGGACGAACGTACGTAGTTCTACCCAAGGAGAATATGCAGGATATATAGTGGCATCCTACCCAAGGAGGATGGCCGTACATATTCTACCCAAGGAGAATATGTAGTTTTCCGTTTAATTCAATCCAATCCTATAGTTGCACGTACACAGAGTCAGTTGACATTCACATGTTCGACTAACAGGCAAGATCATCACATACATGCAAGTAACAACTAACACATAGCATTTATCAGCTAAACAAGTTCATGCAAGTCATGCTTATCATTAACAATAGCTAACTAACCCAGTTAACCCTTAACAGACCTAACCAAGTTACTGTGCATGTTTAATAATTCGACGAAACACATTTTTTTCGTCATGAACCCCTTCGACGAAACTCCCCTATTTCGTCGTAATCCCCTTTCGACAAAACTCCCTGTTTCGTCGTACATCCCATCGGCGAAACGCACCCGTTTCGTCGTGATTACCCTTCGGCGAAACAAATTCGTTTCGTCGTCATCAGCGTTTCGTCGGAAGGCATCAGTTACGTCGTGCTATCAGTTACACACAGAAACCCTAATCATTCTGAATAGCCGTTACACACTAACACCGATCATCATCATACCACAATCATACGATATTCATTCAATCACAACAGAACCATACATTTATCTTAAACGATCTATAACATACAATGATCATTACATGAACACAAATTCACAGATTCACAATACAAATCAACCTATCTCATTGAACAACATCCTATTCCAAATTACTACAACAAGAACCCTAAACGTTAACAAATTCAACATTTTGTCGTCACATAATTCGAATAGTGTTTACGAGCTTCATTATCGTTCATACATATCATAATAATCATCATTAACATTTAAAAGGGGATCCAAACATAAGATCAAGCATTGCATACATTGATGAATCATATCTTCGATTAACAGTTAGCTATGCTATCAATCAATCAATCATGCAAGGGTTAAATACTAACCGCGACGAACAGAACAATAACTTGATCGATTCAGAGAGCTTCGAGGACACACAGTCGCCGTCAATACGGAGAGGGAGGGCTCTAGCGTTTCCATTTGGTCAAATGTTTCACGAATGAAACAGTGTGCGTAATATATGCACTCGTAACTGAACTGGGCCCTTAATGGGCTTCCGCGAAAGACTGGGCTGGCGAAACGCCTGTTTCGTCGTGTGAGTTATGACAAAACACACTTGTTTCGTCGTGTTGGTTGGCGGCGAAACATAAGTTGTTTCGTCGAAGGTTTTTCGTCAAGGTTACTAGTGTGAAACCTTAAGTGTCATCAAGTTAAACCAAACACAAGTTTATAACACTAAATACATAACATAATAGTCTCATAACATCACAACATATATTAAACAGGTATGGTTACAAGGCAAACAAGTTGTGCAAACAAACAACTAAACAAATATGGAAATCTTGAAAACTCGAGTTGTCACATTATCCCCAACTTGAAAGAAATTTCGTCCTGAAATTTAGCATGCGGTTACTGAGGAAGCTAGTAAAGTTGCACGGTTTACTGGTTTTCCCGGGGTCTCACATCATCCCCCCGTTGATTTGGAATTTCGTCCCGAAATTCTGCAGTAGCTTCAGCCTCAGTAGTGGTTACATTGTTGCCGAACAACTGGGGATACTTGAGCTTCATTTGGTCTTCTCGTTCCCAGGTGAACTCTGGGCCATGACGGGAGTTCCAACGAACTCGAACAAGAGGTATTCTGGTGTGCTTGAGAACTTTCACCTCAACGAATCACAAGTGGTCGTCTATAGTGAGCTCCTTAAAAGGAACTATGAGGGTCTCATCTGACAGACACTTCTTCAGATTTGACACGTGAAAAATGTTGTGAACTCCACTGAGTTCTGCTAGTAGGTTCAGTTTGTAGGCCACCTTGCCTATTTTCTCGATAATTTCGAACGGCCAACATAACGTGGGTTAAGTTTACCCCATTTGCCAAAACGAACCACACCTTTCCACAGTGAGACTTTGAGTAGCACTCAATCCCCAACCTGGAACTCGAGTGGTTTCCTACGCTTATCAGCGTAGCTTTTCTGACGGTCACGAGTTGCCGCCATTCATTGTCGTATCTAAGCAATCCTTTCCGTTGTGTCTACTACAAGTTCTGGACCCGTGATCTGACTATCACCCACCTTTGCCCAACAAAGAGGTGATCGGCATTTACGCCCGTATAATGCCTCAAACGGAGCGGCCTGAATACTGGTGTGGTAGCTGTTATTATACGAAAATTCCACTAACAGTAAATGTTTTTCCCAGCCGTTGCCAAAATCAATCACACATGCCCTAAGCATGTCTTCAAGGGTTTGAATAGTGCGCTCCGACTGCCCATCCCTCTGTGGATGATAAGCGGTGCTCATGTCTAAACGTGAGCCAAAAGACTTGTGCATTGCTTTCCACAGCTTAGAAGTAAAACGCGCATCACGATCAGAAATAATGGAAGTTGGCACCCCGTGCCTCGAAACCACTTCCTTTAAGTAAACGTCTGCTAGAGTGGAGAACTTATCCATTTCTTTGATAGCCAAGAAGTGTGCAGACTTAGTCAGTCGATCCACTATAACCCAAATAGTGTCATTTCCCCGTTGAGATCTAGGCAGGCCAGTAACAAAATCCATGGAAATTTGCTCCCATTTCTTGTAGGATTGTTGTTGACCCTGAATGAGTCGATCAGAAGAGTTGTTTATCTAATTCAAAGGCGGAATCAATGAATCAGACGCTCAAACTAAATATAATGCGTTCCTTTATTGATCTGACAACATTTACAACCTGAAAGCAAACTGGCAGCACTTCGTTACAATTTTCAGAACCGTACCAAATGAACTAAACATGTGCACTATTTATAGTTGAGTCAGGTTCGCTTATGTGAACATTCATATGAGCGAACCTAGTTGCTAGTTGGTTCGCTTTTATGGACAATGTCCATATAAGCGGACCTACTTGATATTTCACCAACTTTCGTTTCTCGAACCTCGTGCACAGGATATTCTAACCTATCCTATTCTATTTCAAGATACAAGACGAAGTTAATAGACGTAGTGATTAAAGTTTCAGATAGTCTTTGATCAAAACTTTTGACTTGGCTTTTCAAAGTATCATAAGCCTCTTGTACTCTCTGACTCGACCATTTTAAAGAATCGTATTGTTTTTGTAAATCTTGAAATTTAGATTCTTTTTCAACACAATCGACACACTTTGCTGTACACAGTTGTCGATAAACCTCATTATCTTTTTCAAGACCTTGACATTTCTGTGTCAGTTTTTCAACTTTTGTTTTCAAAATGTCTTCTTTGTCAATCTGATCTTTACATTTCGTTTTGAAAACATTTTCAAATTTGGTTGCTTCAATTTCTTTTGCTTTTATTATTTCATCTTTTTCAGTACAGGCTTTGCACATTTCTATGCAATTCCTGCACTTGTTTTCTTTTTCAGCAACTAAATCAACATTCGATAAGTCAGAAGATTTTCTTACCTCAGTCTCTTCCAGCACCGATTCTTCTGTCTTAGCTTTCTGAACTTGCTCTTTGTTCTCCTCTTTTCCTTCTTTAGGTTCTTCTTCAGCTTTCTGATCCTTTTCAGCAGCAATCTTCACAACAGTCTTTATTTCTTCAATCATCTTCTTCAATTCTTCTTCTTTTCTCTTCTTCATTTCTACCACCTTCGGTAGACTTGCTTCACAAACCTCTCTTATTTTCTTTTCCAAAGTAGGCAGATAAGCTTTATCAGATAACCTTCGTGTGTTGAAAGTAGCATGCCTTGGAAGCAAATTTGTTACAGCTTTGAAATCCACTTTTGATGGGTCAGCAACCGGATTACCCCGTGGATCCATGTAACATTCCAATTCTTCATTCCAGCGTTTGGCTTTCTGGGCTTCTTTGAAAGGTTCATTTAATTTTCCAATTTCCCATCTTGCATAGTCTGCTTTCCACCATCTATCAGGATCAACATTAGCCATGTCCTTATATTTGTGAATTACCTTGTAAATTGCCTCGTGTCACCTGAATAACAAACAAACAAACACTTATCAGTAAGCACTTATCAAACAACTGAAACAAAATAATACTCGAACTGGTGAATATTCTTGTGCAGACTGAAGGTTGACAGACTGTGCAGACTGAATTTGATGCGAACTGGAATTCAAATTTTCAAACCGTACGAAGTGCTATGGCCCGGATCAAATTCAAACAACCTGACAAATCCACACGACCTGAGACTGAACCACCTCTTGTGAACTGGGATCAAATTCAAACCGTGTGACACAGAATTCACTTTCAAACTAGCTTGACCCTTTCAAATGACTTTGCAATCTGAAACTAATGTACTAGATCAAATGGGCCTCAAACTTCAATATCCCGTCAACATTTTGGGTCTCAAACAAAATGAAATAATCATGGGTTGTGACTTGGGCCGCCAATTTTTGTTAACAATTTGATTTGTAATTGGGCCACCAAATCCACTAGTCCTTCAACTGATTAGGCCGACACACTTAAAGATTTTTTTAATTTGATTTGTCCTTTCATACATTTATTCGAAAATCTTGATTGGACATTTATTACTAAAAATCTGATTGGGCCGATATTACACATAGGCTGACAATTCTTTAAACCACTTGCCGACAAACTTGTTGTTCTTATATTTATTTTTTAAAGCAATATCACATATAAATGCTCATGTATGGCCGACAACAACAGTCTCGAATTAATCCTATTGGGCCTTTGTATAAGGTCTGATTATGTATTGTAGGATCGTTTACTTTATATCTCTGACATCACATGGGCCGATGTTCCAATTCACATGTACAGCCGACAAATTTAATGTGATACCAGATATAATTCCCGACAACTCAAATCAAATTTTGTGATTGGGCCTTCACTTGATTGTGGCCGACAACACTTAGTGAATTCGATTATATCATTGGACCAATTATTAAACGAGGCAGACACAATGATGACAGTTCTAAACGATGACCAATAAGCGAACCCTGTTGCTGTCAAATAAGCGAATCCAATGAGCGAACCTCCTCTACCACATAAGCGAACCTGTGAAATGACCGTTTGAGCGGACTTGAATTGTTGTTCTTAAGAGCGAACCATAAATTTTTACCCTATGAGCGAATCTCAACAGCGAACCACTAGTTTTTACCCTATGAACGAACCACAACAGTCACAATAAGCGGATCTCTGAAGCGAACCTCACTTGTTCGTAAAAGCGAACCTGCAAATTTGACGCGAATTCGAACAGAAAAACTTCGATTTCTCCTAAACGGCTATGAATTTCGATATGAAACTTGGTAGGGTTATAGATCAGGTATATTCGCATAATATATCCAAAATTCAGCTGAATCGGACCGTAAAAACCTGTTCGATTTGATGAAATTCAGTAAAAACGTGAAAAATATGAAAAAGATGAAGAAATGGATTAAATTCGGATCTGAATCTGATGTAATCCTGTGCGAAATCGTGTGATAGATCAGTGCAATCGAGCTCCTGCTCTGATACCACTTGTAGGATCATTGTTGACCCTGAATGAGTCGATCAGAAGAGTTGTTTATCTAATTCAAAGGCGGAATCAATGAATCGGACGCTCAAACTAAATGTAATGCTTTCCTTTATTGATCTGACAACGTTTACAACCTGAAAGCAAACTGGCAGCACTTCGTTACAATTTTCAGAACCGTACCAAATGAACTAAACATGTGCACTATTTATAGTTGAGTCGGGTTCGCTTATGTGAACATTCATATGAGCGAACCTAGTTGCTAGTTGGTTCGCTTTTATGGACAATGTCCATATAAGCGGACCTACTTGCTATTTCACCAACTTTCGTTTCTCGAACCTCGTGCACAGGATATTCTAACCTATCCTATTCTATTTCAAGATACAAGACGAAGTCAATAGACGTAGTGCACTAACATTTCCATTGTGGTATCTTCGGTTGCTGAAGTAGGCCTGATGGTTTCTGGTATTCAGTCTTGACTCTCGCACAAGTCAAGCATTTGCCAACGTAGGTTGCTATGTGGGCCTTCATGCTAGGCCACCAGTATGTAGTCTTTAAGTCGTGGTACATCTTATCCGAACCAGGATGTACCGAGTAGCCAGACTTATGTGCTTCATCCATCACTAGCTCGCGTAAGTCTCCATAGAGTGGGACCCAGATGCGTCCTGTTACATAGTAAGCGTCGTCTTCCCTTTGTTCTTACGGTTTCCTTGATCCGCGTAGGGTCTCAGCCCTGACGTTTTCTAGTTTCAATGCTTCTACCTGAGCATCTCGTATCTGGGAAGGAAGACTAGACTGAATGGTGAATTGTAACACTCGCACACGCCTAGGTGTAGTATCCTTTCGACTGAGGCCGTCGGCCACAACAATAGCTTTGCCCGGATGGTACTTGATCGCGCATTCGTAGTCATTCAAAAGCTCGACCCATCGACGTTGACGCATGTTTAATTCCTTCTGTTTGAAGATATGCTCGAGACTCCTGTGATCGGTGTAAATGGTGCACTTGGTACCGTACAGGTAATGTCTCCATATCTTAAGCGCGAAAACAACAGCTCCCAGCTCCAGATCGTGTGTAGTGTAATTCCTTTCGTGAACTTTAATTTGGCGTGAGGCGTACGCAATGACTTTATCCCGTTGCATCAACACCCAGCCAAGACCCTGAATTGACGCGTCACAATAAACCACGAAATCGTCTGTGCCCTCTAGCAAGGAAAGAATAGGTGCGCTACAAAGTCTATCCTTCAAGTGCTGAAATGCTGTGTCCTGTGCATTACCCCAACGGTAGGTGACACCTTTCTGAGTCAGTGAAGTGAGAGGTTGCGCAATCTTGGAGAAATCCTTGATGAACCTTCTGTAATAGCCCGCCAAACCCAAGAATTGGCGGATTTCTATTGGTGTACGGGGTGCAGGCCAGTTCTTGATCGAATCTACCTTGGATGGATCAACATGAATCCCATCCTTGTTTACCACGTGGCCTAGAAAGTGGACTTCACGAAGCCAAAAGTCGCATTTTGAAAACTTGGCGTACAACTGTTCTGTTCGGAGGAATTCCAGAATAAGCCGTAGATGGTGCTCGTGCTCCTCCTGACTCTTAGAGTAGATCAGGATGTCGTCGATGAAAACAATAATGAACTTATCCAAGTAAGTTTGCACACTCTGTTCATAAGATCCATGAAGACTACAGGTGCGTTTATCAATCCAAAAGGCATAACTATGAACTCATAATGCCCGTAACGAGTCCTGAACGTTGTCATAGAGATATCCTCGTCTCGGACTCTCAGCTGATGATAGCCTGACCTCAGGTCAATCTTCGAATAGTAGCTCGACCCTTGCAGCTGATCGAACAAGTCATCAATGCGTGGAAGTGGATAACAGTTCTTCACAGTCACCTTGTTGAGTTCACGGTAATCGATACGCATTCTGAAAGTACCGTCTTTCTTCTTCACAAATAATACTGGAGCTCCCCAAGGCGAAGTGCTAGGACGAATAAAACCCTTATCCAAGAGTTCTTGTAGTTGCGTGGACAGCTCTTCTAGTTCTGATGGAGCTAAACGATAAGGTGCTCGAGCTATTGGTGCTGCTCCAGGAGCTAGCTCGATTTGAAATTCAACCTGACGATGAGGTGGAAGACCAGGTAATTTCTCAGGAAATACTTCAGGAAAATCACGTACAATCGGGATATCTTCTATCTTCTTCTCTTTCTTCGAGGTTTCAGTAACGAGTGCTAAAATAGCAGTGTGGCCCTTTCGCAAACACTTCTGAGCCTTTAGAAAAGAAATGAGGCCTACCACGGCACCACTCTTGTCTCCATGAATCACTAAAGGTTCTCTATTTGAACGAGGAATGCGAATGATCTTCTCCTGACAGAGGATCTCTGCTCGATGTTTCGATAACCAATCCATACCAATAACAATGTCGAAACTACCCAAAACGATAGGAATGAGATCGACATAGAAGGCCTGACCAGCTAAGATGAGATTACAACCCTTAACGACGTGTGTGGCCTCTAAACTTTTACCATTTGCTAGCTCTACCATGTGCTTGGTGTTCAAAAGTGTTAGTGTGCGCTTTAACATTTGACTAACTTTTAGAGACACATAACTGGTATCAGCACCCGAATCAAATAAAACATTAACATAAAAGTCATCCAGTAGAAACTTACCCATCACGATGTTGGGATCATTCCTAGCATCACCCTGACCAATCACGAACGCACGGCCCCGGGCACCATTGTTTCCATTGTTTCCCCAGTTGTTATTCCCATTGTTGTTCCCGTTGTTTCCCTGATTATTGTTGTTGTTCTGGTTCTGGTTCAACTGAGGACAATTTCTCTTGAAGTGACCTTCAGCACCACACTGAAAGCATCCCCTATTACCCTGATGTTGTTGCGACTGATTCTGTGGAACTTGCTGTTGCTGTTGACGATTCTGATTCGCAGGCCGCGCGCTCCTGCAATCCTTGGCTTCATGACCAAGCTTGTTACACCTCAAACAACGGCCCTTGTTGCACTGCCCACGGTGATGCCTGTTGTATCAATTGCACTTGGGGTGGTTTCCCCTGTATCCACCCTGCCCTTCACTACCAGACGATTGCTGACCAGGACTTTGGATATCATCAGTCTTTCGCTGTTGAGACTGAGACTGAGCCGATGTTGAACCCTTGCTTGAGACTCCATCCCATTTGCGCTTGTTGTCGCTGGGGGCATCAGAAGTAGCTGTGACTGTAGCAGTAGTACCAATACGCTTGGGCAGTTTGTTCTGTTCCACCGCCTGATCAGTGAGACGATGAGCAAGTCGAGTGACTTGCTGGATGGTGGCGAGGTTTGCTGCTGTCACGTGACTCTGGATCTCTGGCACTAAACCTTTGAGGTACAACTCGATTCGCTTGATGGGAGGATCCACCACAGTAGGACAAAAGATTGCCAGCTCATTAGACCTTTTCGTATACGCCTCGATTTCTGACCCTGTCATCTTTAAGTTAAAGAACTCGACTTCCAACTTGTGAATGTCGTCGCGACTACAATACTCTTCCTTGACCAGTTCCTTAAAATCATTCCATGGGGTGGCATTAGCAGCAACAATCCCCAACATTTGAACCTGAGCGTTCCACCACGTGAGCGCTAGACCTTCAAGAGTACCAGTAGCATACTTCACCCTGCGTGCCTCAGGGCATTCACACATCTCGAAAACGTATTCGAGCTTCTCGAACCAGTGGAGGAGGCCTACAGCTCCTTCAGTGCCATTGAAAGTAGTAGGTCGGCAGTCCATAAAAGTTTTGAAGGTACTTGCAGGTGGCTGAGCGTGTTGACCTGTCGTGTGTGCAAGAATTGACAAAGTTAAGCACAAGTGTTGGTTTACGAGAGTAGGATCCAAAGATCCTATAGTAAGTTGCAATGGCAGGTTATACCTCCTGCCTGAGCGGCTGCGAGTGCTGCAGTAACTTGTTCATTGATTAGAGCTGTTAGCTGGGCTTGAGTTTGGTTAACACGTCCACTCATGATCTTCATATCAACGGAAACATGAATGAGAGATGTTCGCGAAAGTGCGATGACAGAAGACAGTAACCACACATGTGTTTTCAAACAATAGTTTTTACGTTCATCTACGCATACCATAAGCAAAGTTCTATGTAACTAGCAAGTAGGCAACATAAACATAAACATAAATCATATCACCTAGAATGTTGTCTTGCACGGGCAGCGAAGCGCCGTTGTGGATCGTTGAGCACTGTACAGGTTATAGTCTAGTTTTAACAAAAACTTTTCTCCTTTATTAAAACCAAGTTCACTATAACCAATGGCTCTGATACCAATCTGTCACACCCCCAAAATCCACATGCGGAGTATCACCGCTTAGAGGCGTGACTGGCCAGGATCAGGCAACCAATCATATTGAACATAACATAAATATGAATGCAAAACCCAAACACAATATAATTGGTGTTCAAGCAAAACATAGTTTAAGTTGTAAGCAGAAGCATAATGTTTAAAACCAAAGTATAAGTTCAAAAGTATGATAAATGTTTAACATGGCGTATGACTATCCATGTCCCACAACGTCCACGCCTCCTCGTGCAAGCTCCTGAATACCTAACGACCTGCAAGGCATGTAACAACGAGTCAACAACAAAGTTGAGCGAGTTCACAGTTGGTTGTTTAGTTTTTACCAGTTCATTTTGAAATCATATGTTGTTTCGTAAACCATGAGTTAACCAGTACCTTTGTTTCCCAAACATATTTATAGTTGGTGGGGGCTTCCCATGTGAATTACCAGTTTACCCTGTTACCCAAACATAATCATAATCAGAGGGGGGCTTCCCCTGTGAACCACTAGACCATACCATATCGACTACTAACGAAATATAAGTTGTGCCCTACATCAGTGTCTATCATCACTGACAGTTTGCCATAGTCCATTAGTACACGCCCGTTCGAACGACACGGTGTGAGGTTTGTTAAACCTAATAGCGCTATTAACTAATAACCGGCTCGCCATCGGCCTCGGCGATTAAGTCGATATAAAGAGGAGGGACTTCATGATAGAGTTTTGTCTAGTAAGTTAAGGTTGTTGTCCTACCCAAGGAGGACGAACGCACGTAGTTCTACCCAAGGAGAATACGCAGGATATATAGTGGCATCCTACGCAAGGAGGATGGCCGTACATATTCTACCCAAGGAGAATATGTAGTTTTCCGTTTTAGTTCTTTAACCCATTCCCAACCCTTGGGAATCCCATGCCTTGTAGAAAGTGTGAACTCACCTTGGTTTGCTCGGTAAGATTATTATTCGCTCACAAATAATTCAATCCAATCCTATAGTTGCACGTACACACAATCAGTTGACATTCACATGTTTGACTAACAGGCAAGATCATCACATACCTGCAAGTAACAACAAACACATAGCATTTATCAGCTAAACAAGTTCAGGCAAGTCATGCTTATCATTAACAACAGCTAACTAACCCAGTTAACCCTTAACAGACCTAACCAAGTTACTGTGCATGTTTAATAATTCGACAAAACACATTTGTTTCATCGTGAACCCCTTCAACGAAACTCCCCTGTTTCGTCATAATCCCCTTTCGACGAAACTCCCTGTTTCGTCGTACATCCCATCGGCGAAACGCACCCGTTTCGTTGTGATTACCCTTCGGCGAAACACATCCGTTTCGTCGTCATCAGCGTTTCGTCGGAAGGCATCAGTTACGTTGTGCTATCAGTTACACACAGAAACCCTAATCATTCTGAACACCCGTTACACACTAACACCGATCACCATCATACGACAATCATATGATATTCATTCAATCACAACAAAACCATACATTTATCTTAAACGATCTATAACATACAATGATCATTACATGAACACAAATTCAAAGATTCACAATATCAATCAACCTATCTCATTGAACAACATCCTATTCGAAATTACTACAACAAGAACCCTAAACGTTAACAGATTCAACATTTTGTCGTCACATAATCCGAATAGTGTTTACGAGCTTCATTATTGTTCATACATATCATAATAATCATCATCAACAATCAAAAGGGGATCCAAACATAAGATCAAGCATTACATACATTGATGAATCATATCTTCGATTAACAGTTAGCTATGCTATCAATCAATCAATCATGCAAGGGTTAAATACTAACCGCGACGAACAGAACAATAAGTTGATCGATTCAGAGAGCTTCGAGGACACACAGTCGTCGTCAATAGGGAGAGGGAGGGCTCTAGGGTTTCGATTTGGTCAAATGTTTCACGAATGAAACAGTGTGCGTAATATATGCACTCGTAACTGAACTGGGCCCTTAATGGGCTTCGGCGAAAGACTGGGCCGGCGAAACGCCTGTTTCGTCGTGTGAGTTATGACGAAACATACTTGTTTCGTCGTGTTTGTTGGCGGCGAAACGTAAGTTCTTTCGTCGAAGGTTTTTCGTCGAGGTTACTAGTGTGAAACCTTAAGTGTCATCAAGTTAAACCAAACACAAGTTTATAACACTAAATACATAACACAACAGTCTCATAACATCTCAACATATATTAAACACGTATGGTTACAAAGCAAACAAGTCGTGCAAACAAACAACTAAACAAAGATGGAAATCTTGAAAACTTGAGTTGTCACAATGCTCCCGTTATCCGGCTTCCGTTTACCTTTATTATCAAGCATTTTACTTATTTGATCCGCCTTTCTTTTGTTAGCGACCCTTAGGTCTGTTTCTTTTTCTAATGTCCCGAAGGACCATTTCTTAAGTCTTATTTGGTAAAACCACTGCTATTGTTATATGTCTTTTGTGGTTTACACGTGCTTATTCTAACACTTTCATAGCGTTTATTTTACTTATCTTTTATATAATCACATTCATCACTGTGATCATCCTCCTTCCTCAAAAGGATTTGATTAATAATGTGTTACTTGGATGGTTACCCATACCCAAGTTTCTAAATTTGCATTTATTGATACTTTATTATTCATAGTAGCGAACAATGCGTATCGTCCATATAGATTCTTTCTCGAGGATATTTTCGGTCCGAGTCTTAATTTCTCATCTTTAACCTTAATCCTATTGTAACAAATAACAAAATTAATTCATTTAATTTTATTATTCCTTATCGTTGCATGAAATTTATCTACATCATTTATTGTTATAAACGATGCTTCTACATGTATTATTTAGTTTAGCCAAGTCCATAACCTTGTCTTCGCCATTTATTACTATTGCAAATTCCGGGTTTGGGTGTAATTACACTCCTTCCCAATTCAATGTTTATTCACGTCATTAAACTCCCGGGTTCGAGTGTCGCACACTTCTTCCCATTACAATATTTATCGAGATTACTTTTACCTCGGTTTCACATCCTCGTCATTGTTTATTTTCTTATACGTACATATATATATATACATATATATAGATATATATATACATATATATATATATATATATATATATCTATACATATATATATATATATATATATATATATATATATGTAGAGGATCCTATAAAAAGTCCAACTTTTGTGAGAAGTGTGAGAAATAATTTGGGAATGACAAGTGTCCCTTATCTTAATTAATTCAAAAGGGTATATTAGTAATTGTCCATTCTTAACAATTAATTGATTTCCAAAGATAACTGCCAAAAATATCAGGCGATATACTAGGGATGTGATTCGAATTCGATTTGTTCTATACATTTAATTGTTTACGGTAAGTTCTTGTTGTAGTGTTATATTCCCCAGTCAATAGTGTTATATTATGTACAGGTATCTTTAATCTCCTTTTCATAGTGTTTTATCCCCATCAATAGTGTTTTCTTCTGTATAGTGTCTTATAGTAAACAGATAGTGTTGTATCTTTCTATAGTGTTTTATCATGTAATATACTGTTCCTTTCATAGTGTTTTATCCTCATCAATAGTGTTTTATTCTGTATAGTGTCTTACAATAAACATATAGTGTTATATCTTCCTATAGTGTTTTATCATGTAATATATTGTTCCTTTTCATAGTGTTTTATTCCCCATCAACAGTGTTTTATTTATGTATAGTGTCTTACAGTAAACAGATAGTGTTATATCTTCCTATAGTGTTTTATCATGTAATATACTGTTCTTTATAGTGTTATAAAAAGTTGTTGTGAAGGAAATCGAAGAATTTATTTCAGTACGAGAAATTCGCTGATTTTTTAGGAGATTGATGGGGGTTTTGAAAAAGTTACCATAAATTCACTGATTTATAGGAGATTGATGGGGGGTTTTGAAACGGTTACCATACTTGAAACGTTGGAAAAGTCACTATTGCCCTTTAATTTTACATAAGGTCCTTCTAATTAAAACATAATTTACATTTTATACCCTATTGATCTCAACCATTAGATCAAATATCCAATGGTTTAAAACCCTTCTTACCCTTCTCACATTTTAGAAACTTTTTACCATATCCCTACCCTATATATATATATATATATATATATATATATATATATATATATATATTTCCTTTACATAATTCACTCATTTCACTACTCATATATGTTCATCTGCAACTATTATTCGTACTTGTATCGAATAAAATTTGTGCTAAAATTGAATTTACAAGAAACGTACCTGAAACAACATCAGGTTCAGTTTTAGCCTCTGCGGCTGTCATGTGGGAAGACCGTGCCTTCTCTTTCGGGGTATCAGACTTTGCACCAGCTATGTCCTCGGTTCTAACCAATTCCGGGCATTCAGACATTTTGTGTCCCGGGTTATAACATTTATAACATACTAACACCTTTTCTGGGCAATTTGCATCCACATGTCCCATTTTTCCATAAATAGGACATGGTTTGTTTCTAAAGTAGCATTTGCCCTGGTGAGTTTTTCCACATAATTTACACTGAGGTGACCCCCTTCTTGTAACTCCTTTCTTAGAAGCTTTATTAGGCTTTGGCTTCTTTACGGGTCTTGGGTCCACATCCCACTCTCTCCCGTCATCTTTTTCTTGTGAGAGACTGTCTTTTAGTTCAGTTATCATATCCTCCACCACTAGCAAGATTGTGGTTTGTAGTCTTTCGACAAACTGCGGTAGACTAGCTTCTACTGCCTTTCCGACTTCCTCAGAAATTTTAGCTTCCATCTCTTCAGTTAATTGAGACGTTAATTCGCCCCCGGTTACACTGGACATTTCTTTCATTTGTTCAGTGACTATTGGCACCGTATCATCATTACCTTTATCCGTCATCGTGAATCTAAAATGTTTATACTCATTATTAAACATTTCATTTTATAACATATGCGTCATTCATTTTGATTTAGTCAGGTTCACCACTTGCTTAAACCATTTATGTTTAGTGCACTTTACGGGTTTGAGTGTGTTAACACGCACTTCCCGTGCACATCAAATCAAATTTCCTTTTTCTAATATTCTAATAAGTCTACTAAAGCAATTAATTCTTACCGGATGTTTGATCAAGCTTCAACCGAACACACTTTGTTAACAACCTTGAGCTCGGATTACCAACTTGTAACACCCATCTCATTATTTAAGATTTTAATATAAAAGACGCATTTTCCAAGCCAAAATGCATAACTACAAAACTTGGTTATAGAAACTAAGTTTACATAGTTAAGTTGTTCTAAAATTTCCAACTGACTAGTTTAAAACATGCAACGTATAGTTAGTGTTTACAAAGTAAAACATCATCTAAAACAAAATTAAATTATCGCCGAAGCTTCAAAAGTTTGTGTTCGGTTCTTGCATACTTGCTTAATCGGCATCCGGAATGAGACGAACATCACCTAAGGTCAAAACCACAATAATTGTTAGTTTTGGCGTCAATAAAATACGTATTAACAGGTTCTAATATCATACGATTGAAAACAAAAATAAAATTTGAATTCTTGGTCTGTCGCGCCACGCGACAGACTCCATCAAATCCTTCGCGCCCCGCGAGCCCTCTCGCGTGTCACGCCAGAACTAGTATTCCCTGTCGCGTGCTGCGGGGGAACCCAATTTCCAGCGGGTGCAGGTTGATTTCCTGCATTTCTGCCAGCTCCGAATTTTCCAAAAATCTCAACTTTAAAATTGCATAACTTTTTATTTACATGTCCGTTTTAGCCGATTCTTTTTCATATTTGTCCGTATTAAAATTACGGATCTAACCATGTAAATTTCACATTACGAAACCCGATTTATGAATGGATGGTTCACAATTCCTTATTTTGATTATCCGACCCATTAGCTATGTGTGCATATTTTTCATCATTCAATTCTATAGTATATTAGACTTAATTACCCGTTCCCCGGGCTTGTAAACTTTGGCATATCGATACCATTACATCGTTTTACGCTCATAATAGAATTTCATGCTCATTTTTCTCATATTTCGAGCATGCCGCTTTATGCAACTCTTGTGAGTGATTACTAGTCGTTTGACCCATTATCACGGGTTCATAAATTTAACTTAGTTTATTCAATCTATCGGCGTGTTGTTTTCTAACACTAACATAATACGAGACTTTCAAGTCTCTACATACATCATTGATTTAAGGCATAGTTTTCACCCGTTTGGTTGCCAAATGAAAACCTTCACTTTGGTGACCACCAAGGTTTATCCAAATTGACCCGTTTGATCTATCGAGTGAACTCCGTCACTTCTATGATACATCAAACATCCTTGTCACACTACAACATTATTTACAAAACATACTAGACAATCTTTATAGCTAAGTAATGGAATTGATAGTTATGTACTTGCATAATTCCTCAACATTGGATTTTAACCATAATTACACATTCCCGGGCTTGTCAACCTTAGCATATCACATCCATTCCGTGGTTTACACTTTTATAACTCAAATTTAATGAGTGACGTTTAAGTCACTTCAACACTACAAATTCAACCATTGTTCGACCCGTTTGGTTGTCTAGTGGAAACCACCATTTTACAACACACCAAACTTATTCTAACCAATATTTGACCCGTTTATTTATCCAGTGATCTTTGTCACTTCAACTAAATACCAATTTCATATATTATGCCAATTTAAAGTCTACTAACGAAAATACTTAGTCAAGCATAACGTAACGAAACCATAGTTACGTACCTTCAAAGTGCTCCCTTCAAACGCGTGTTACCACCGGCTTGTCCACTCGACGTCCCAGTTTCCTTGCCTATAGAGTTCAACCACGAATCGTTTAGAACTCCTTTCTTAACATTACACACATAATTCGCCAAAACATATAAGTATGCGTTTTTACATCAAATTTTCAACATTAGGCTTTCTTTTAGGCATTTCTACAAACACCTAAAGGGCATGATTTCTGGAAGTTTAAAATCAAGCTCGTGACTAATTATGTAACCAAAATTAATCACCCATTAAGCATGTTCATGTCAATTTTTCATTTTACATTCAGAAATCACTTAATAGAACTCGAATTACACTAAAATAACAATCATAATCCTAGTGTTTAACATACTTCTACATAACCCACTTAACACCTTCATTGGTGATTATGCGTTTCACAATTAATAAGCAAAATTTCAACAAGTAATTGACTAGGGTTTATTCCTAGTCACAATTTCATTCCAAATCTATTCAAACAACAATCATGCAACACAAATTTTGAATTTTTTAAGTATTCATCCAGAATTTTTGATGGAATTATTCAATGAATTTTACATATCTTACGATCCCTTTACTGAGGAGATCACTATTCTATGCTTGGATTTCGATTTCGAACGGAGTTTGGCCTTCAATGTGGTCAATTCTTGATAATTAGGGTTTGAGCTTGGGGAGCCTCTCCTGGCTCTGTGTTTGTGCGCGACCAGAACACACCGAGTGTGTGTTTTGGTGTGTTAATTTTTTTTGTTTTGTTAAAACTAATTAGCACATGTTCCACTTTGGTCCCTTATCTTTACTTGAGTTACCCAAAAGGGTTTTTAACCAAGTTCCTTTGTAACAACTAGACTTATGACTAACTAGGTCATTTATTCCTAGTTAGTTTATTTTTGTTTACTTTATACTTTATAATTTTAATATAAAGTTTCATATTTTCGGGGTGTTACAGTATATGTGATATACAACCTAGAAACACCATAATAACAATATTAATGCACAAAAGTGAACAGCAAAATCCACACACAAAAAATAGTTAAAACAAGCAAATTACGCACAAAATTGTACCTGAAAAGTATAGTCAAAAGTTCTCGTCCGTGTCACGTAGCTGCCTACCCTATCTTATCTATATTATGAATTCCGTATCACAATACACACAGTTACTTTCGGGGGCCACACCATCAACTTGAACCCAGGGATGACCTGTAAAAATGCCTGAATTCGGTTAAATGGATAACTAAATAGGAATAATTTATGTGCAAATTCAGGATAAAATCAATTAAATGTACACCACGTAAAGTGTCCGGTTGCGTATAATTCCGGATTTTTCAACCATCCGAGTGGGGTTTATTTACTTTATTCATGTTGGCAACGGTTACAACAGATGGACTTTTCCAACACCTTTTACATACGTAAAGAAAAAATAGCTACAACATTTTCACTTACGCCATCAAAAAGTTAACTCGATAGAAATTCTACACATGAACATTATCCTACAAAAACTAGTAAGATGAGTTGGAGAACATCTCACATTATCCTACAAGGATTATTAATATGAGTTGGTGCAAAATAAATCATGAAAAAAAAAATCGAACAAACACATATACATCAAATCACACATGTAAACAACTATATCGTTGTTTTACGGTTTCAGGTCTGATTTTAGTTGATACACAACCATTTCACCAATTATGTTATTCCAGTATCTCGTTGGCATCTTCTTCGTCTCCTTCATCCCATCCTCCCTCCACCACCTCCGGCTGTTCGTTAAACAAAACACCTGCAACAGATTAACAGAATTGGAAAAGTGATTAAAAAAACCTGCTCGATAGACTACTAAACAAAACCCTAGATCGCCACTCTGTTAAGATGAAGATATCTATAATCCTTAAAACTAAAAATCAAAACTATTAAGAGTATCGGTAGCTTACAATCACAATTGGAGATGAAGATACCTGGGGTTGACAACCGTTAACTCAAAATGAAATTTGGATTTTATGTTTTAAACACAAAAGTTGTACACAATCGTTCAGATTCAAAACTACAATCAACGAAACGTCACATGAACCCTAACTGTCAGAAAACCGCAATACGATTGAAGTATTTGCATACCTGGAAGAGATTGGAGATCGTCGGAGCAGCAGTAAGGCAGCCGAAGAACAGACTAACGGATGATTCAGATTTGAGGACTGATGAAGAGAAGACGAAATAGGTGAAGCCAGTTGGCTTTTGAATTCTCTAAGTAAACATAAACATTTTATAAGCCATAATAATGGAAACGTATTCATAATTTTAGAGAAGATTTCAACTGATTGAGAATTGATTGGCCTTTCCATATTAAAGAATTTAACAAAATGGTGAAGGGATGAGGAAAAGGGTTTGCCGCTCAAATCTTAATTCTCTGCATCAAGAGCAATGCCACATCATAGTCAATGTTATTTTGCTTTAATAATACATATATATATATATATATAGGATTAGGTTTAAGAGTGAACACTAGAGTAGCTTGTGAACTGAGTGAACTAATCCTGGCCATACACGTGTGTAGATCAATGGCCAGGATTTGATGTTGAAATACACTAGTGTATTTTACGATTTGATGATGAGATCCTTGCCATACACGGGTGTAGATCAATGGCCAGGATTTGTTCACTCAGTTCGAAAATACATTAGTGTTCACTCTAAAACCCCCACCCTATATATGCATATATATATATATATATGTATGTATGTATATAATATATAGGGGATCGCTAAAATGAAAACCACCTCCAGTTGTAAGAACCATGAGAACTTTTTGATCCGGGGCGAGTTGGACCAAATTTTTTTTCATAAACGTAGATGCGTGTACTATAAACACATTTGTAAAAAAAATATCATGAGTGTAGTTTTGAGCACCACAAGTTTGTGTTTACGGGTACCGTATTTTATTTAAAATTTATGGTACCCGTAAACACAAACTTGTGGTGCTCAAAACTACACACACGACATCTTTTTTGAATTTTTTTTTTACAAATGTGTTTATAATACACGCATCTACGTTTATGAATAAAATTTTTGGTCCAACTTGCCCCATACGGTGTAGTTCTCATGGTTCTTACAACTGAGGTGGTTTTCATTTTAGCGGTCCCCTATCTATATCTATATCTATACTATCTATATAAGCATATAGGAAGGATAGAAATGGTCATTTATCATTTTACAACCATTTAAAGCCCATTTACAACCTTTAAAGCATGAAGGTGTTGAAACCTTCTTTTCAACACATGCTGTATAGCCATCTAAATTTTGAGCGGCCATTTTTAGTTCAAAATTTGAATCCCCGCTCATTCTCACTTCCCATACATCCTGACATCCTGTCTATCAGATTAGGGTTTTGAGAGTCATTTCGAAACTTTTCAAAATCGCCGCTTCCCTGCTCCTCTCTATCTCTCTCTCTCTCTCTAGCGATTCAGGAACACATTTCACCAGATCTATGAAGTTTCAACAGATCGATGAACATTCTGACCTCTTGGTTCTGATTTCCGGCTTTTATTGGCGGATCAGGTGTTGGAGGTAGCCAGCCGGTTGATCTTTAGAAAACCTGCACCTGAGAATTTTAAATCTGCGGCCCTCAAACACTAAAGGTAAGATTTGTTGTTGATTGTGGTCTAAAAGTTTGACCGTATTAGGGTTTGTGGTTTATTTTGGTTGTGTATCACTTCAACTGATGTTCAGGGTGTCATTGTGTGGTATAGCGTACGATAATGGGTTTACTTGTGAGGATTTTGATTCTGTTCATCTTTATTACCAGGTTTGGTTTGATTTGATTTAGCATTTTGTTCATTGTGATGTTCAACCCATGAGGGGTTCTCTTATTCACTCTTTCTTTCTCTAACTTTGTCCCAAAAGTTTTTTTTTTTTTTTTTGGTAATGGGTTTTGTTTGTTTGTTTGATTAGGGTTGTGAATGAGATCAATAGCTCAGCAACAAGGAAGAGCAAAGAATGGAAAGATAAGCTGCCAAATGTTGTTTTAAAAGCTGAAGAAATCATGTATTCTAAAGCAAATTCTGAGGTGATTTGATTTCTTATGTGGAAAATATGAAAAGGGATTTGGGATTTTTGGGCACTTTTGGTTTGAAATAGACAGTGAAGAGAATCTGATTTAACTTTTGTATTTTTTTTTCTACTTTTGTTAAATGTTAATTGTAGGCAGAGTATATGGATCTTGAAATCCTATGGGATAGAGCTAATGATGCCATTAACACCATAATTAGGTTGGATGAAAGTACAGATGGTGTTTTCTTGCAGGTACCTTTATTGTTCATTTTTTTCTTGGATGAAAGTACAGAAACTGGTGTTTTCTTAGTTGTTTGTAGAACATCTACTTGCTCTTGATGGGCTAAGGAAAGACTGTCCTTGTTTGAAGCTAACTTGATTGCAGAAGGATCTTTTGATTCTACAATACAATAGCAGCTTTCTTGGATTCACCTAATTATAGTTGTCAATTTTGGAGCATCACAAAGTCACTACGATTTCAAATTGGGGCTGCAGTTCATCAAACCCAGGTGGGCAAATATCTTATTTACCATGATTTCTTGAATTCATAATGGTTTCTTGATTAATGTTGTGATTATGAGTCTTAACTAAATCGGATTTGATATTTCTATACGGTGTTTAAATCAGCGAAAGTGTTTATTTTTTAATCAAAAAATTTGATAGTCCAGTAATTGAGGTCTGGTTATAATTTTAATAGTGTTTTTTCTTTTGCTTTTGCTTTCGCAGAGAGGCTAGGTTTCATAGCAATAATGAGGGTAAATCGAATGGTAGGTTTCTCGGTTCCCCTAATTTGGAACTTCTCCGAGGACTACTAGAAATTAGGATTTGTGTTTATGTTATAGGTTGGCTGCAGGAGCAGACCTCCATTGTTTCAAAAACATAATAGAGCCCAAATGGCAGGTCACGCTCTTTGTGCTGGTGGAATGTGGACTAAGACTTTTTTCAAGTCAAAATCAGACAAATATTGGGTTTACATGGTACTAATTTGAGTATTTTGATCAAAATCTTATTTGGTTGAGCTCTTTTTTATAATATAATCTGGTTATATATGATGTTATTTGGAGATCAGTTTGATAATGGAAATGAGATAAGCAGGGCAATCATTATGTGAGGTTAAGGTAGGAAAAAAATGATCATAGTTAAGAATTTGTATATTTTCTTTTGTGTCAATGTGACATTGTCTATCAATGTTGTTGTGGGGTGGGGGGATACTCGGTTTTGATATGTGTAAAATAAAAAGTTTGATGCTTTTGAATTTCTTTTTCTTGGTGTGGTTACAATTACACTACACTAGACTTAATCTGGAATCAAAAGATCTTTGTTAACTATGCTTTAGTTATAGAGAAAAGGTCATGAGATAAAATTCAGCATGAGTGCATGACATATTTAAAGAAACCTGGTCACGGTGTGTATTGTAGAAAGAAAGAAATATTGTTATAGTTTATTATAGATTTTAACTTTATGGGTAAAAACTTAAACCAATGATCCACGGCTGTTTCAGACACTTCAAACGTCTTTAGATGCTAACTTGGAAAACCTTATGGCCTCGACTAATCAGACTCAGATGAGTTTTGCATCTAGAGAGCATTCACAAAGTAAGCTATCTGCTGCTACACATGTAATCTTAAGTGTTTCTGATGTATGTGATGGCTCCTCCAGCTCAGGTTAAGCACCGATTAAAGGTACAGATAAAAGATACAAGTTATATCTACCAATTAGAATACTTACCGAACTTTACTCTACGTTAGAGGTGGCAAATGGGCGGGTTACAGGTGGGGGTAAAAATAGATAATTTGAATTTAAGTCAAAATGTGTCGTGTAAATACCGCAAACAATTTTTGTATTTTACCTTATCTTCAAATATGATTGAAAATCTATTGTCCTTTAATGATAATCTAATACTTAAAATAAAATACACTTAAGAGGTTTTATGCATTGTGAATCTACTTTGCGTGACTTTTGACCCATTGGATCTGTATTCATTTTCCCTACTTTTATTAAGTTTCCACATTTAACCCATGCAAGGCAAAGCATAATCAACCTTCACTTTATTTGCTCAGTTTAAAAACATATGGAGATGCAAGATAAAAAATAGAGGCATTTTATCATGCAGCTGCGACAGAAGAAGGGTTTGTATCGATTGTTTCTTGACAATGGTGGTGAAATCGCATGTAGCTGCTATTGAATATTGATGTCTGTTTGGTGTGATTTCAAACGGAAGACTTTACGTTGCAAATGCTGGTGATTCACGTGTTGTTTTGGGGCTAGCCGTTAAGGCTACTGGGGAGGTTATTGCAATCCAATTTTTGACTAAACATAGTGCATACATAGAGTCTGTTAGAGAAGAACTTCGTAGTTTGCACCTCTATGACCATCATATTGTAGTTTTGAAAGACAATGTGTGGCATGTGAAGTGCCTCAATTAGGTACATTCTCGCTTTCTTTCATCGTCTTATTATAGCTATTTTTAGAAAACATTTTATTCTTCGATTAGTTTTTTTATTTGATGGCCATTGGGATTAACAAACCTGTATCCCTGGAGTAATCTATATGATTATATAGAATGATTAATGTGGTTTTATTAATTAAAAATATACTTTGGCTGACATTAAACCTTTTGACCCATTTGACTACACGTCTACACCCCATTAGGGACATGTGGTTTGGATGATGACCTCTACCCGCATCAATAACCGAAACGGTTAATGGCGATTTGGTGGCGGACATCAGAGTTTGGTGATGGTAGTCATGACTCCGGCGGTTATTGGGGCTTAAGGTTAGCATGTTCATTTTGCAACTGTTTTCAGATTATTTATAACTTAAATTTTGATCCTCATATTAGCTTTATAATCTATGTATTTGTATCCGTTTTGTCAGTTTACTTAGTTCAAAGGCTTAGTGTCAACTACCGTGAATTTGTATCTGTACCGTCAGTTTATATGAATTGGAGTTAATTATTGCTGCATGAATGTGTATATGCATCCTCTAACGATGAAAGCAGAATGTTGAGAATGCTTCTTAATAATTACGCATAAGCATGGGTAAAGATGGGCTTCCTAATTCAGTGGGTGATGTTCTAAATCTAGGATCATATATGCCTATTCTACCTCGCAATGCTCCAGATATGTTACTCAAGGTGCCTTTTTTTATATTAACAATGTCTTTTTTATTCTTTTAAGGGTGTAACAAGATGACCGACTATTAATTTTTTATATGGATTATTATATGTAGCTTTGTATTCATATTTATCGTATCAATATAATTTATGAAAGTAAATAAATGAACAAAAAGGGTTGATGGGTTAAGCCCAACCATATTTACATGACCTACACCAATTTTGACTTGCTGGTCTTTTGTCAAGAACATGTATTGCTCAAACATATTTGTTTACTGTTTATATTGCTAAAAAGTGTTGTGATATTCATATACTATTTTGCGTTTAGACGATTAAATCGTTCTTACTTGAATATTAATAAAAAATATGCGCGGATAAATAGTTTATTGGTTGACACCATAACCTTTCATACCACATATTAGCAGAAAGGCAGACACGACAAGTGGGTGAAATCGTTCTTACTTATGTAATGTTTTATTTTTTAATATTAATGAATTTATTTTTCTATCTTATTTAATAACTGTTAAAAAAAGTAGATGAATTAAAAAAAAAAACGTAAACTTGATAGGGTAGGATCATTTGTAAACAATAACAACTATAACAAAAAAATTAAATATTTGTAAAATAGTAGAAAATAAATATTTGTAAAATAGTATACTGATGACGTTCTTTAATGACTGAACCAACCCAACAAATAAACAATAAACATTTGTAAAATAATATACAAATAACAAACTAACAAAAGTACTATACAATGCGTTAATACATCAAGAGTATTAGAGAATTAATAAACTGACTAGGAAACGAGTACCACGTTGTAAATTGTCACTGCCATCGTATCGCACGGGTACCCTGCTATACAATATATCACGAGACGACTAATAAACTAACGGTAAATGAGTATCATATCGTAAATCGCCACTCCCGCCGCATCGCGCGGGTAAATGGCTAGTGTGTGTGTGTGTGTGTATATATATATATATATATATGGGTAAGATCAAATAAAAAGTTTATTTTGCCAAAGTAGGATGAGAAGGAATCTTAACCATTCATTTTTCAAATCAGTGGTTAAGATTAAAGTGTAGGAGAAAGGAGTGTAAGGGTATCTTGGGAAAATCCTATTTATGGACTTTCTCTCTCCACATGCAAGGCACATGCATATTCCACCCCTATTTTTTAAACGTTCATAACTTTTTTATACGACATTATTTTTTCATAAAAATTTCACCGTAAAATCGAGCGTCTTTTTATCTTTAATTTGAGACCATATTGCTATATAAAATATGAAGACAAAAAACCCACTAAAATAAGTTGTATTTCTATGTTGTATAACATTTTTTTGTGCTGGATTTTTGTACTATATTTTTGTGCTAAATTTTTTGTGCTGAATTTTTTTGTCTTAATTTTTTTTCTCATTTTTTTGTACTACATTTTTTTGCTGACTTTTTTCGTGCTATATTTTTTTGTACTAGATTTTTTTGTGCTATATTTTTTTGTACTACATTTTTTGTGCTATATTTTTTGTACTAGATTTTTTGTGCTAGATTTTTTTGTACTAGATTTTTTTGTTATATTCTTAAAAAAACAAAAGGGGTGCCACATGTCATTTCCGCTCCTATTTATAAGGACCAAAATGCCCTTCATTTCTACTTATTAGGAGTGCCACATGTCATCATCACAATCCTTCTTAGGCTACTTAGGCAAAATTCACTTTTTAGTGGATCCTTCCCCTATATATATATATATATATATATATATATATATATATATATATATATATATATATATATATATATATATATATATATATATATATATATATATATATATATATATATATATATATATATATATATATATATATACTACTTTAATAAGCATATAGGAAGGACAGGAATGGTCATTTACCATTGTACAAGCATTTAAAGCACATTGTACAAACATCTTAAGCACAAATGTGTTGAAAGTACCTTTTCAACACACACAGAACTCTGTTGGGCGGGATATCTAATTTGTGGACGAGATTTCAAAATTCAAACACCCATTGTCAGATCTTTCTTTTCTTCATCTAATCTACACGCCTCTCTCTCCTTTTCTCTTGCTTTTTCCTCTTTTCACCTAAATCTCAGGCTTTTTCCCTCTTTGTGTTGAACACCGATGATTTGAAGAAATCCCATTCGATTTGCAACTTATGAACACTGATTTGAAGAAATCCCCACCGATTTGCAGGTTTGTTCTCGCACGTGGCACTTTCGGCACCGTCACCTCCTCTCAAATTTCACTTTCGGTACAGTTTCATCCAATTTTGTTTCTTTTTTAAGATTAATCTTACAATTTATCACTAGCTTTCTCTTTTTAGTTTTGGTTACAGCGGCAGTGACAATTAGGGTGTTAAGATCTAGGGTTCCGACAAAAACGGAGATGGTTACCGCTAGATTTCATATTCTGGTGGCGATGACTAGATTATTGGTGAGGTTTGGTTGGAAGTCGCGACTGCATGCTCAATTTAGGAAAACAAGGGTTTGGTAAGTAGAGATTCCGGAGATATATGGCATAAACAAGCTTTCTATAACAACAAGGTAAGAACCAACACCAGTAAATCATTTATTTTCTTCAATTTCAGGTAAAATAGGGGACTTTGGTTGCTGTTTTTTTTCAGAAGTAGAAGGCGGAGGTGCTGCTAGGCCCAACTGTACAAGATTTGATATTTAAAAATGTATATAACACCGTTTCTATGGGCAAATGAGTCTGGCCTTGGAAAGTAAGACATTTATGTTTGTTATTTTTACAGGAGATGTTGATAATTTATGGGAGATTGAGAAATTGAGATGAGGATTGATGAAAACTCACACAATTGCTCATGGGTTTATCATGTGCAAAGGTGTTAATCATTCATATCATATTTTGTTTCAGACACGTATCTAATTCATCGTTTGTGTTCTTTATTTTTAGGGGTTTCTATAATTTGTCAGAGCTACTAGACATAAATATGGATTCTGCCCAGTGACAACGTTTTAGGTTCATGAATATTTTAGGCCTAAGGTGATACACATTGCTACATTAATTCCGTTTTCTCATGATTAATAATACCATAGTTGCACAATGAACTGCTTTACAATACACTGTTCAAACTGTTGTTATTTTTCACTAGCTTTGTGATAAGTATTGACTTAAGTTTATGGCTTGTGGTTTTAGGTAATGTTGAAGTTGGGTGATATACATAAAAACAAATTTCATACAAGATAAAACAAGGGGAAGCTTTGTCTCTTGTGTCCTGCCTAAAAAGAGGTAGAATCTCATATCTAAATAGCATATGTTACTGTAAAAGGAGGTTTTCTAGAGAGTTTAATTAATGTGTTGCATGATTGGCTTGAATTAATAGAGGTTTCAGTTAAAAAGAAGCAGGTCGAATGCCTTTTCACTTAAAAAGAAGCGGGTCGAATACTTTTTTGCTTAAAAAGAAACGGGTCGAATGCTTTACCGCTAAAAAAGTGGGTAGAAACCTTTTTTGCTTAAAAAGAAACGGGTCGAATGCTTTTTTCGCTTAAGAAGAAGCGGGTCGAATGCTTTCTTGCTTAAAAAGAAACAGGTCGAATGCCTTTTCGCTTATAAAGAAGCAGGTTGAATGCTTTTTCACTTAAAAAGAAGCGGGTCGAATGCTTTTTTGATTAAAAAGATACAGGTCGAATGCTTTTTCACTTAAAAAAACAAACGGGTCGAATGTTCTTTCACTTAAAAAGAAGCTCAAATGCTTTTTCAAATGTATAAAATATGTAGGTTTTTAGATTATTATTTAAATAATGTAACCTTTGTCATACTACCTATATGAACAAGAAAGTTGAATTATCTGACAAAATGCCTCTTGGGTAAAACCCGACCCATTTTGACCCATCATCATCCAACCCACATACCTGCCTATTTTCCCATTTCAAGATTTCTTGGTTCATCAACATCTGTACTTTTGCAATCGGTTTTTGCAGGCAGAAGTGAATTATCTCGGGCAACTTTTGCACCCGAATCTCATACAATTGATCGGGTTTGGAGGACAAACAACGGCTTTTAGTGTACGAATTCATGCCTTGTGGGAGCTTGGAAAGTCACTTATTTAGGAGTGAGTTTGTTATATTTCAATATCTCTGGATCTACTTACAAACAATACAAAGTTATCATATTTTTGTATGATTGATATTTAGGAGGATCTTATTTTCAACCATTATTGTGGAGTCTTTGGTTAAAGGTTGCTCTCTAGGAGCTGCTAAAGGACTTGCTTTTCTTCATGGTGCGAAAGCAAAAGTGATTTATCGCGATTGCAAGACTTCTAATGTGTTGCTAGATTCGGTATGTTGTGTTGCTATGAAATTTTATAGAAAATTGCACAAAATAAAGTGCAAAATCTGAAGGCAACAGAGGTGGATATGGAAATCTACGGCCGTGATGCAATAGGATTCCGGCAGGTATTTGGGTGACCAGAGTATGACGTTCTAGCCTTTCCCAATGATATATAAGTTCTGTTCAGATTTTACTTTATTTGAAATCTTGGGGCTTCCATTTTAAGTTTTTCCTAATTTTATAATTCTGGAGGATACGTAACTTGCATTTTGTAGGGTGGATTTTGGATTAGACTTTGTTTGGTTCAAAAACTGAATTGTTTTGTTTTTATCTGTGTTAATTGTTTGGTGCTTAAAACCTACTGGATTTGTATCAGTTGAGTTTTGACTTTTAAGTCATGAAAGAGTTTTTGAACATACTGGATTTGTTGTTTGGGTTGAGACGTTGAAATCGAGATTGGGCGAATTTCGTTTGTTTACTTCAACCAATAAAAACTCAATATTATAATTAAAGGTCAAGATCTATTTGTTCAGTATGGTATTCTTAGTTCCTTTTACTCCACTTTCTTTGCGAGGTAGCATTGGTTAGGTTGACCATATTTGGGCATGTCTCATGTGGCAATTTCAACCTATTTGTTTACGTGTAGATTAATTTATTATGTTTACTGCCAATTGTTTCCTCAGATCTCCCCCTTAAAGAAATGGGATTTCCTAAGTTTTTACAAGTTTATAATTGGTTAAATGAGTGCCGCTAAATATTTAGGTAAGTATTTTATTCATTGGTTGAAACGCGTGTTTAAGTCCGACCTTTTTAGTTGTCCAGCTTGCTTTAAACATGAGTCTTTAATCCTTTTGACCCGTTTCCCTTTTAATCTACTTTTTTTAGTTGTAAGTGGTGACCCATTAGAGATAAAATATAACCTGAAATGACCCATTCGTAAGTATTGAACCAAATTGCTATTTAAGTTGTTAATCTACAGTTGTCTGAATGGACTTATATGCGTTACCACTTGCATACACTGGTGTACGTAGCTTTTAAGCTTGAGGCATCATTTTTACCCCAGTTACTTACTACTGAATGTCTGAACGGTTTGATTTGGATTTGGTTTCATGTCAAACGGGTCAAATAACTGAAATATAGCTAAAACGGGTCTATGTCATATGGATTGGAAAACGGCCAAAGTCTGTTTATAATGCGTTCAACCTTCCAAGTTGTTTTTATTGAGTGTTCTGTAATCACATATATAATACACTAATTATTTACATAAGATTTCACAAGGAAGTGTTTTGCGGGTCCACTAAAACCGACCTACAATATATATCCCGCTGAAACCTGGGCACATTACTACAGAGTTAAACCACCTTAGTTGACACATAATTTTATGATGGTTAGCCACATATTCAAAATCAAAAGAATTTCATAAGTTAGTCATGTGTAACCCAACTAAACCACACATTTGAAAACAAGGAACGTTACAATCTTTGTATTGTCTTCCCATTTTGTATTGTTTTAAATTAAATTAAATATATTTAATTAGAATCAACGAAAAATGACACTATCGAAAATCTAACAGAAAACGAGTACAATGATGTAATATGTCCACTCTGCCAATGACACTTATACATTTAGTAACTTGCTCAACAATTGTTTTTGGTTTTGGTGATAACTGGATGAGTGTTTGGGGAATGGTTTAGGCTGATATGTAGATGTACATAACAATTTTAATAATAAATTAATTAAAAATACAAAACTCTAAATCTAATAATATAAGTTGGAGATACAAGAAAATCATATACATAGAGAAAATGATTCATGGAACTGTGATAAGTGGGTTGAAGACAGTATGGATGAGCTCGATACCAATCGGTACCGAAATTCATAAAAAACGGGTACCGAAATTTTGGCATACACGAGAAGTAAAAAAATTACTCACAGATGTGTTTGTATAGAATTTATTTTATATCATAAAATCATAGATGCGTTTGTACAAGATTTTGTTTGTTTCCTATATAGAAGAGCTATACAGTATCATGGGCGAAACTTCATTGGGGAAATGGGTGTCCCCTTTTCTCTTTGTAGTATTTATTTTACCAAAATTTTAAAAATTTTATTTTGTAGTGTAACATATTGGATTACGAGAGTACTTTAACCGAAAATTTAGATTTTAGTTATGACCCACCTAAACCGAACCTTCTCATGCACACCCTTAGAATTACTAACAAGTGTTGTGTTTTCCGTTGCATCGCGAATTTGGTTTTGGTTATGGCTCAAAACCGAACTGCCCCGTACATAGCCATAAACTTACCAACCTAAGTGATATGTTTCCCGCCGCATCGCGCGGGTAAACGACTAGTATAGATATATATATATATATATATATATATATATATATATATAGCAGAAGGATCCGTTAGTAACCACCTTTTATTGGGAGAACCGCGAGAACCAATGTGAACACAACTAAAAATATCTAAAAAACACACAAAAAAAATTTAATATTTTTTAGCTAAAAATCGCTAATTGTCGTTAACAAATTTTTTTTTTTATTTTTTTAAAGAAAACTTTTTTTTGCCTACTAAAAGTAGCGCTTTTTAGCTAAAAAAAATTTGTGTGTTTTTTAGAGTTTCTTTTTTTTTTTTTTTGTTTTTTGGGGGTTTAGTTTTTAGCATTTTAGCTTGGGTGGGGGGGGGTTAGGTTTTTGCGGGGGAGGGGTGTAGGATTAAGTTTTTTTTTTTTTTTGGGTGGGGGGGGGGTGGGTGTGGGGGGTTAGGTTTTTTTAGGTTTGTTCATATTGGTTCTCATGATTCTCACAATAAATAATATGGTTATCAAATGAACCTTACCCTATATATATACAGATAGAGGATCCTGTACATTAATCTAGAAGTGTGAGAAGTGTATTATAACACTATATATAACACTATATAACACCATATAAACACCGGGTAATACTATTTTGTCTCATAGCATGTCTATGATAGATGTATAGTGTTATATATTGTTATATAGTGTTATATAGTGTTACATAGTGTTATATGGTGTTACATAATGTTATACGGTATTTATATGGTGTTAAATAGTGTTATAATATACTTCTCACACTTCTGGATTAATGTATAGGATCCCTACCCTATATATACATATATATATATATATATATATATATAGGCTAATTATAATGAGAAAACTCAATCCAGTTGACTAAACCCTGAAAACTCTAATATGTGGCTAGGATTGATCCACGTTTAAATTGTTATTTGAAAGAAGAAGGGCATGATAGTAATTTTCTATGTTTCATTTTTGACATGTATTGATGGGGTTGGTGATGTCTGCACACGCAGACTTTCTCCTAGTTTCCAACCTTCCTTCTTGTCATGCTTTTTCATTAATGCATATAGTACTTTGTAGACTTTCATCTTCTCTCACTTCTTACTCTCACAACCTTCCAATATCATATCTCATTGCCCATCTCATCAGCTTTTTCATTTCATTTATTCACACCATAGAGAATGTGTTAAAGAGAGAATCCTTACTCACCATTGAAGAGATTTTGCATTTAACATGGCTGATTCGAACAGCCAACAACATCGAACTGTTGCCGGCGGTACGGAGTTACCCAACCTCAATGATGATCCCGGTTCTCCCTTAAATGTTGTCCCACATAATCTTTCACTTCATTTTGCATTTAATGAAGATGAAGACGCTTTGGGTGAGGGTAGAGTTTCACCAGATCCTGAACCTATTTCTTCAGAGATTCCACGTGAGTGATTTTATTTTCTGTTTCATTAAATGTACAGCTTTAAATGCTTGTGTAGATTTTCGTTCGATTCATTTTGGTTCCTTTCTTTTTTCTGTTGTGTAAATTAAGGATTTCTTTGTTTAGATGTACATTGGATTCTTGTTGCTTATATATTTTTTTTTATGTGTAGCCTCACTTCTGAATCAAAATGGACCAAATGATGATGAAGATGGTGTTCAAGATTGTACTTTTACTCAGTTGCTATCCACAGGTCATTGTTTTATGTGAAACCATGAATTTTTATCTATAGTTTTATTGTAACACCCCATTTTTTTTAATGTTTGTAGTTTATTATTATTATTACTATTATTATTATTATTATTATTATTATTATTATTATTATTATTATTATTATTATTATTATTATTATTATTATTATTATTATTATTATTATAAACAGATGATGTTTTGGGTAGTTTGGTTGAAAATGTGGTATTTTTTTTCAAGGTAAAAACAAGTGTAACCATTTTTTTTAGGAAACAAGCTTTTAGAAAACATGTCGTTACACTTGTATTAAGTTTTTATATTTTTTGGAAACAAAGGACTTGAACTTGGTACTATGGTTAGGTTATATATGATAGTATGTATTGAAAAGGTGACACTATCGCATACCATAATAATAATTTAGTAAGGATACGTTAACAAAGTATGACATATGGTCACCATAAAAAAAATGCAATAGCATCTACACTTTTTGGCGTCATCAATAAAATGTACTTCCACGTTTTATTTGAATTTTTTGGAAAACGTGTTAATGTTGTATTTTTGGAAACTACAGTATCAGTTTGTTAGGTTTCATGTTACAAGTAAATTTGTTTTTTAACCTATACGTGTTATAATTTATTAAACAATACATTTTTTCTAGGTGTTCATGCGGACGAGGAATTTTATGTTCACCACACACCCAATGGGACTAGAATGTGGTGTCCTAATGTTCCTATTGTTTTAAAGCCTGTTGTTGGTTCTGTTTATGAAACGTGGAAGGATGTGTTCAGTATGTACAAGGACTATGCTGTGTATTTTGGGTTTTCTATTCGTAAGGGGCAAACCAAGAGATGGAAGGGGGTTGTCACTCACCAGTACATAAGGTGTACTAAATATTTAAAACCACAGATTAAGCGTAAAACTGATACTTTAGAGCATACAAGCTTGACTATTAGGCAAAGTAATTTCACAGTGACAGATTGCAAGGCTAGTATACTGGTTAAGTTTTGTGAGGGCAGCTCTACGTGCACAGTGGTAGGGTTCAATGAGCACCATAATCATCCGTTTGTTGAGCGTTTCAATCGTGACCTAAGTAGGATTTCAAGGAAACTACCATTTGCATCCAAACAGTTTATCCATAACATGAGTTTGAACAGAATTGGTCCGATTGTTTCTCACAGAGTTTTAGTGTCCCTGATGGGTGGACATCACAATGTACGTGGCACGCCAACTGATTTTAAGAACTGGAGCCAGTCGGTTAGGCTTTATATTGGCGATCGTGATGCGCAACTTGTTATAGATCGTCTCAAAGAAAGATCTGAGAGCTTACCAGACTTTTACTATGAGTTTGTTGTTGAGAAAAGGCAATTGAGATTGATTTTTTGGGCAGACGAAATTTCCAAGATAAACTACGAGCTGTTTGGGGATGTGTTAGCTTTTGATGCGACTTATCACACTAACAAGTAAGGTTTTGGATAGTTGCACTTTTTTTCCCTTTAACATATTATTAACTTTTGTTTTTTTTCTTTGTCGCACAGGTACAACATGATTTTTGTTCCTTTCACAGGCGTTGATAATCATAAACAATGTGTGACATTCGGTGCTGGCTTGTTATTCAATGAAACCACTGAGTCTTACAAGTGGTTACTTGAATCATTTCTGAAGGCACACAAGAAGCAACCAAAGTTAGTTCTGACGGACCAGGATCCTTCAATGAAAGCTGCCATTTCAGAGGTTTTCACAGACTCTCGGCACCGCCTTTGCATGTGGCATATTATGAAGAAACTTCCCACCAAGGTTTTATTAATTTATGAATCTATTTTGAGAATTTTTTTTTTTGTTTCATTTATTTTAACAGTTTTTGTGTTTTCATATGTATAGATTGCTGGAGACCTGTTACAAAACTCTGAGCTAAGAGCATTGATGCATCGTTTGGTGTGGAGTATTCACATGAAGCCATCTACATTTGAGACGCGTTGGCAACTTTTGATGGAGGAATATGGGTTACAAGATCACGACTGGTTGAATGACATGTACTCAGTTAGGGACCAATGGGTACCTGCCTACTTCCGTGACATTCCAATGTGTTGTCTGATGAAGACTACATCAAGATGTGAAAGCTCTAACTCAAGCTTCAAGGTCAACTCTTCTAGCGCTAACACACTAGTTCAGTTCATGCTATGTTACGAAACTAGGATAGACAATCAGCGTTACAGGCAACGTGTTGCATAGTTTAAAACTTCATCTAGTGTATTCATGGACAGTACTGACCTAGCTATTGAGAAGCATGCTTTTGAGTTGTATACACATGCAATTTCTACAGAAGTAAGAAAAGAGATATACAAGGGGAAGCTGTTTTGTTACATTGTAAACACGGAGGATTGGGATGATGGTTGTGTTTACTATGTGAATCAATTGGACAAACGTAACAATGCAACCAACACATTCACGGTAACTTTGCTGTATCCTTATAGTTGCATTTTTTGTTTTAAGCTATTCATTATGCTTTTTTTCATAGAAGCTTAATTATGTGTTTTGGTGTTTTTATAGGTTATACTTGAGTTGAGTAACCAGTCGGTATCCTGTTCATGCAACAACTTCATCCGTATTGGATATCTGTGTAGGCACATTTTTTGTGTTTACCGGGTAAACAATATTGAAAGAATCCCGGCCCAGTATGTTGTTAAGCGTTGGTCTAGGGACGTGCTTCCTAAAAGTTTATTTTCTATTGAGAGTCGATATGGCGTTGACACTCGTCCACAAGCTGCTGCGAGAAGTCAGATTCTTGAGATCGTAACTGAATGTGTGGACGCATTAAGAAGCGATGTTGGAGGACTTTCCTCTTTCGCTGAGCAGATAAAGGAACTGAAATGCAAGTTACTAAATGGAGGACCAGTTGATGACAAAGCCAACAATGATAACTATGCTGCTGTTGAAGAATTGCTTGGTGTTTCTTTAGATGGGGACGTAACTCTCGACAATCCAGACGGGATCAGGAACAAAGGACGCGGCAAACGCCGACGATTGTCTAGAGCACCTCAGGATGGAACGAGCAACTCTGCTGTCAAACCTCCCAAAACACCCAGGCTTTGCCGAACCTGTATGAAGTACGTGACTGGGCATGATTCAAGAAATTGCAAGAAAATGAAGAACAAGAACAAATCGGGTAACGAGGACGAGGACTCAAGCTCTGCGAGTCAGGAGTCCACTTGATTTGGTATTTTTATGTTGATGTGTGTGATGTGCGTGTTTTGAAAACTTTTATGACGCCAGCTTTTTGGTCTCCATTTTAGTGGAGCGCAAGTAAACTTTGATCACCCCTTTTGGACATGCACATGTTTGCATGTGTAGATTATCTGAAAATCGATGCACATGCATATGTTTGCATGTTAGGATGTATGTGGGTTTGGTATGTCGTATGGTTTTAAGTTTAATGACTATGGTTTAACTGATCAGTTGCATTATGAAATGATATCCCTAATGTTTTGTGTTAGAAGTAAACGTTGCATTGTTTGTTGAGATTAAGAAATGGGTGGTACTTAGTTGGATTATCCTTGTTAGTATGCTAATGATATTTTCGTTAGTATGTACTTGTTGATGTTTCGTTGAAGCTGATACCTTTTTATGCTATGGATTTTTTAGTTTTTTTTTTACTATGTTACATTTTTTTTACCATGAGTATTTTTGTAGATTTTTTGCTGTGTTTGAATCTGAGATTTTTCAATCTTATGGATTTTTTGTTTTTTTTTTATACCATGTTACATATTTTGGTCGTTACATCCATTTTACGTATATAATTAGTTAGAAAATGACCCTTTTCGTTACAAAAGCCAGTAACAAAAAAAAAAATCTAAGCACATATAGTAGTTTGTTTTTTTTTTTTTTTCTGTTTGTATTTTTTTTTTTACAAAACACAAGCCCTGGATACATTTTTACATAATACATACAACAAGATGTATCTTTTTGTTACTTTTTCCTTTTTTTACCTGGCGATGCATTTAATTTTTCATTTACTTTCATATCTAATCACCACCATCCTCCCCCAAAGTTTTATTTTTTTCATTATAAATAAGTTTCAGCATCCCCCAATGTGTATATCCCCAAAGCATTGTTACCTACTTATCACACACAAAGCATAACAATGCACAAGAGGCCATGCTTGGTTTCCAAAGTTCCGGATGTTGAGGCGATCGATCTCAAGCCTGAAAAAAATGAGTTCATTAATGTTGGCAAGAGACTTCGAAAGTATGCATCGACTCCAGTCGGCGTTGGCGATATTCCTGAAACAACCCCTCTACCCGCTATGCCTATACGTACGCTTAGGAAGATTTTTACCAGTGATGGGCACCCCTGCGGGAAGAGAAGTAGTTTTTCGACCCCCAAGGTTGAACCCGATGTGAAGCCTACGACGCGAGCAATACCAAAAAACGAGCCTACTGTTAACGCTACAGTCAAGATGGAGCCAAGAGTAGTGCCCAAGGGTGAGCCTACAATATACCCAAAAAAAAATAGATGTTGAAGATCCCACAACCAGCGATTGGGTTGATGATGTCTCGTGGATGAGTGAAATTGAGTGGGATTCATATTTCCCAATAAACATATCAGTTTCCCATGTGCCAGCAAACCCATGCAAATGCAAAAAATGGTTCATATTGAACAAGCTCAAGTAGAAATTAGGTGTTGTTGGTGTGTTTTATTAATTATGTTGTTTTTTAAGATGTATGTATGTTTTTAGGTTAATTACAAATTAGGTGTAGTATCAGGTTATCAACATTATCTAAGAAGTAATTTATGTGTCTAATGTTTTTGTAATTTTTTGTGGTGTAATATCTAATGGAAAAAAAAAAACTATCTAGTTTGTGTGTTGTTACTTTCTTTGTTGGGATGTATTATTATTTTTTTTATTATGTTTTTGGTTTATTCAAGTAGATATGTGGTAAACTTTTTCCTGGGGGGGGGGGGGTAGGCCCCATTTGTTAAAAAAAGTAATGAAAAGTAAAAAAAAAGTAGGAAGTACATTGACGTGGGTATTCACAAAAGGATATATTTACAATGGGACCCACAAATGGTTGGTTCATATCTTTATATTAGATCCATCATTTCAACTACAGGCTTCCAACTATCTCCATCTCCAACTACCCAAACTATATTTAAATATATGATTTTCTCATCTCTCTTTTTCGTATACAATTCATCTATCTCTCAAAAAAGATGAAAAGGTGTTCATGTGGGAGGATTGCTGTTATCCGGACATCATGGACCGACGATAACCCAGGAAGAAGGTTCTATTCATGTCCATTTAAGGTAAAAAATTCGAACCCTGGTTTTAATAAGTAAATGTGTGTTCTAATCGTGTTTTTTGCCCATTATTTTTAATGTAGCCTAGCAACTGCCCTTTCATTGGTTGGGTCGACCCACCGATGTGCTTACGGTCAACTAGGATCATACCAGGTCTTTTGAGGAACATCAACAACCTGCAAGCTGAACTGTTTACCCGCGAACAAGAAATTCGGAAGAAGAAGAGGGTTATATGGTTACTGATATTAGCGTTAGTGTTTGGCAGCTTACTTGTTAGGATTGTTTGTTATCATTAAGAATTAGTTAGTACTTAGTTGGATTATGCTTATTAGTATGTTTAATGACATTTTCTAGTATGTACTTGTTGATGTTTGGTTGAATCTGAGATTTTTCTATGTTATGGGTTTTTGGGTTTTGTTTTTACCATGTTACATTTTTTCCCCCCAAGATTTTATGTAGACTTTTGACGTTTTGAATCTGAGAATTTTATATGTTAGTGTTTTTTTGGTTTTTGTCTTTACCATGTTACATTTTTTTTGCCTCTGATTTTTGTACATTTTTGGTGTATCCGAGATACATTTTTTTTCAGTGAGATTTTTTTGTACATTTTTGTTCTATGTGTGTTTGATCATGTGCCTTTGTTTGAACGTTCCTTGAATATATTTTTCCCCCAACAACGTTGTATGTTTTTTTAGATTTGATCACGTGACTCTTTTTTATTTATTTATTTTTTTTCCCTAAAGTGTGTAACCTATGTATGCCCTTTTTTCAAGATATCAATTTTTTTTTAAAATCATATAATAATGACATGAATTTTTGAATAAGATACATTGGAAAAACATAGATTTAACTCAATAGTTGAGTACATAATAACTTCAACACTAGATATGGTAAACAACATAGGATAAGTAAAGTAGCCCCTATATTGCATGAGAGAGGGAAAATTGGGGCACATTTTTTTTCACACCGATAATAGCAACTTGATGTAAACATCACTTTTTAGTCAAGAAATGATCCTGGAGTGCCATATTGAATTTCAGTGCTGAATGGTTCTGGGCTAAGCTCACTCTCCCACGGGTTGTGATGGGCCCACGAGATAAGAGTGTTTGGTGAGTAGCACGAGTAGTCATCATTTATAGGATCATCTTCTGGATCATTGGTAGTCTTTGGATCAACTGTCGGGGGGTTCTCTTGTGTGGCATTGACTGGTTTAGCTTCGTCAGCGAGCATCACAGTTGAAGAGCTTTTGACAGGGGTAACTTGTGTAGTGAAGTAAAATGATCCCCAGTCAACATCAAAAAGTGCATCATCTAAGCACATCTCATCGTGTGTTGTTTCTTCAGGTTTAGTGTTAGTAAGGAGGTCACTTATAAGCTTAACATCAATACCAAGATTTTCTTCAACAGTTTGCAGCGTTGTCGGAAGAGAAGGGGTGTTTGTGATTTGAGAACACTCTGGGTTGGCATCCGATTTTGGAGCTTGGAGTTCAAATGAAAGAGTTCTCCGCAATCGTTTGGTAACCCGTTTTGAGTCGGATGGTGATGCTGGACTAGACATAATAAGGTTTTTTTTTTCACTTCTTTTATGGGGAAAAAGTGATGAAACAAATGTTTACATTTCACCCTAATTTATACAGAAGAAAATGATGTTAGGTGGATAAATTAATTAGATTGTTTACATCAGTTTAAATCAACATTAAATGTTGCCTTAAATGTAATACCCTAACCAATATAGAAGTTAAGTATTTTTTTGCTGTTTGTTTTTGTGTTAAAGCAATTAATTGGGAAATGTAACATAAGGGTCTCTAACATAATTATATTATAGATATAAGGGTTATGGTCTTAGGCATTATCTCAGCCTTTCAATCAGTAACTTTTACATTTGATGTAACAACTTTCTTTAAAGTTTTGTACTTTTGATTCTTCCCTCCTTTTGTTCACCCAACGTTATAGGTGTATATATATTTTATTTTATTGTTATTACGGGCCTTTGTTATTACACCACAAAGAGAATATTGGGATTCATTTAATGCTTGGGATATCAAATCACAAGAGAACTATTGATGCATGTGCATAAGATAGAGATAGAAGTTGACATTTTCTTTTTCAATTTTTTATGCTTTTTGCTTTGGTTCGTGTAAACATCATTTGACTTTGTACTTTATACTTGCTTTTTGTCCAATTTAGTTTCCCTATACTAGGTGATTTATATCACCTTTGTACTTCTTTTTGTTTATATATATTATTATAATTTTGAATCGGTACTATGATATATTTTATTGGATATGGTGTTGGTTTGTGTTTGTTTTTGGTGCAGAATAGATTAGACACTTAAAAGTTGGCAGCATTAATTTGTAAGACTCTACTTTTTTTTCTTTATATAAAATGCCCCATAAAATATTTTAACTAGGAGTAGTATATGTTGTGTCTGCCTTATATGCTGTTACATTTTTTATTTTGTACTGGTTTTTGTAACGAAACATGTATTTTTTTTCTATTGTTTTTATTTTGTATCAAACTAGCTTGTAATGATAATTACGACTGTTTAAGAAATTAGCTTGTTTTTGTAACAAATTAGCTTGTAATGACAATTTTTACCACAAATAACAGACATATTAGTCATAATATTCATTTTAGATTTGTCAAAGTGATAAAAAAAGTTATCATATGAAAATATTGCATTTCTTCACCTTTTGTTACTACATCTTTTTTGTATGCTTTTCAAATGAATTTATCTTAGTCAAGCTTTTCCATTAGTGTGCTTATGGGTCGCCAAAAGTTAACATTAAACATACATATAAAGACATTTGTTCCAAAAGCAACGACATAGTCTAATAGTGAAATACATACATAGGCAACTGGCAAAGTACGAGTTATATTGTTTAAGATCTCCACCAAAAACATAATACTAGCAGAAGCTTACACTGATAATGCAGCCTCGCGAACCTTTGCGTTCATCAAATTCACATTAGAGAGTAGCATGCGTGTAGCGAATTTTTTTCGGAGGGCAAGAATCTGTTTTTTCTTTTTCTTCCAGTGGCTGCTAAAACCACATTCAAAAGGTTCGTTGATGCCGTTAAATTTCTGCATGTGCTGCATAAGGAATACTGCACTATCCATTGGATACTTCACTTTCAATCTTGACTGCTGTGATTTCATCTTTTGCCGGATGTTCGCAAAGCTCCAAATAAGCGTCCATCATATGCTTCTGTTAAAAACAATATACTAATCAGTTTTGGTATGAGTTAATTTGTTCTTCATCATGAAGTTTACAAGAACAGAGAATGACTAACCACTTTGTATGGTGTGTCTTTAATGTAGTAGTCTTGATGATCCCTAATGCCAACTAAGGGTGTGCGATCAGGCCTGTGGTCTATCCCGGTTATTGCGCCTTTTTTCAGATCGAAGACAATCAAGTAATATTGATCATTCTCAAGGATTGGAAAGAAAACCATTTTCAACCCAATGAACTCATATGCGCCCGCATCCGTCACCCTTTCGATGAACGTTTTCATACGTTCATCATCATCACAAGCAGAATCTGTCAATAACCAGCTGTCCTGTATTTTTTTTTCAAATAAGATGTGTCAATAAGCTGGTGCAAGACCCGAATTCCAATAATTAAAAAAATTCTTTTGAATAGGCAAGCTGGTTCAAGAGCCAAAAGACTTAATAAATTCAGAATCATAGACAAAGATCAAAACAATATAAGATGAATACTCACTATCACAGTTGTTCTAAAATAAATACGCGTCAAGTCGTCGTTGGTTCTTTCTACTTCTTCAAAATTCATTAAATCTACCCAAGCATCAACCACGTCAGAGAACACCTTCACTTCCTCCCTCAATTTGCGCATCAGCGTCTTTGTGATTTCGGTGCTGTAAATACTCTTGAATATAATATCTCTACGCAAGATAATGTTAAATTTATAAATTAAATTCTAGACATAAAAAATCTACGAATACTATGTTTTACTTATATTTTATATAACTGAACTTACTCAGCAGATTCACCAAATTTTCTTATTACCCCGCTAGACAAAGAGATGACCATTTTCTGTGGCCTGTATGTTGTTTATGAAAAAACGTATGCTGTTATACATTTAAAAGAAAATAGTGTAGTCGTAAAAAAACATTCTATTTGGACCAAAACATTCCGTAATCTATCTAGAGCAAAGCCTTGCTTAATGTAACAACTAGTATTTTATAATTTAAACGGAATCTTACATTGAGTATTTGATATCGAACAGAAAATCCCATATATGTTGTTCTTCTGACGTAATTTCAATTTCCATTCCGTCATCATGGTCATCGCATGACCGGTTGAACCTACCAATTGGTTTTATTCGTTTTGATTCAAGTTCCTTTACCCAAGCGTTACTTCTGATATCATTTTCAGCCGCTCCCTTGCCTGCTTATTTTTTTTTTTGTTTGTTAGTATTAATAAAAAAATCATAAGTTTTATTATAATTTTGAATGAAGTAAAAAACATGTAGAACTTACCATTGATTTTATTCTTGGTCTCTTCTTCTTTCGATTTTTTATCTTCTTGATTCATGGCAACCCTTGTTTCATCGACATCAGCACCTGCACATTTTTTTTTTGGTTTCTATATATCTGATTATCTGTTGTGTACAGGAATAACACATGTTACGGTATTTTTTTTTTTTTTTTTTTGGAATCATGACTTACCTAGGTCGGTTTCTTGTGTGAGTAGGTCAAAGGTAGGGCCATCAAGCAATTCTTCCATGTAACAGGTTATACGTGAGTTTTACATAATGGTTGAATGAAACAAAAAAACATGTAGAACTTACTTCTCGGTGTAGCTTTCTTCTCTTGATCTTTTGCCTGACTTTCTTCGTCGCGTGTCACTACACATGTGACATTTTTTTGTGTAGTAGCTGGAGAATCTGGTATCTTCTCTTGTGTTTTGTCACCCTCACCCCCATCTACATATATTTTACGTTTAGTTTGCATTTTAGGAGATACATAAGGCGGTTAACTTTACTTTTGGCTGATTACTTTTTGCCCTTAATTTTTACGTTATTTTTAATTAAATCATGCTACATTTTTTTTTATTTGCAGAAAAATGTAACATTTTATGTAGGGCTTTTTAATGGTTGTGTTATGTTTGTAAGATTAATTTAATTGAATTTAAGTAGGTATGCAAAAAAGTTCATACCATCAACGTTTGCCACCTCAGCTGCAGTTGCGGCATTATCTTGATCTTCTGCATTTGGCCCAAAAAAAAAACTAATTAGTTACCGTTTGTAGTAAACGTTAATACATATTTAAGGTAGTGATTTACCCGTCATTCATATTACCTTCCGTGTAATCATTTTCAGGGTTTTGCACTATCTTCTTGAGAGACATGAGGACCCCGGCAATTTTTTTCTGTGGGGTATCAGGCACCAGCCACACCTTTGTTTTCCTAGAGTGAACAATGTTCTCATACCGTTGTATCAAATTCTGAACTTGCACATTGCGTGGATGAGCATTAAACAAAACATCCAACTTTTTTTGTACCGTTAGCTTTTTGGCTTCCATGACATCCAAATGTTTTCTAATAGATTCAATCTCATTCTACAAAGAAAGTTTTTAAAAACATTTTTTGTAACTGATGTTGAAAGAAGATAATTATTCTGAAACTGGTTATGATTAGTAATCTTACATTAAGAACTTCATCATTAACTCGTAACTCAGTTTTTTCTAGAATCCCGTTTAACCACAGCAACTTCATGCAAGCTGCCTCTTCCAAAACCACCTGTTTTTATCTCCAATCTTTCTCTCTTTTTCAATTCGTTTTTATTCAACAATACGATTGGGTTGATTGACCGGTCCACTTCAAGTCCGGTGCATTTAACTCGGTCGACGTACAACAGCTGTGTAATGAAAAAAAAAAGAATTGAAAGTGGTAAGATAACTAAACAAATGTTGTATAGCTATATTTTTAGTAAGTTTTTTTACAGAAAAACACTTACAGCCAAAAGCGTGAGTGGACCGGAAAATGGAGAATCAGGATCACACCTCTTCCATCCATCTTTACAAGATTTAATTTGCTGAATGACGTAGGCACACCAATTAATTTTACTGAAATCCGTATGTCCAGTTAAACTTTTCAAAATCTACTCCTTCATTCGACCATTTCTATTACACTCAACCATGACGATTAAGAATAACATCAGGAAGTCTAGTCGGAAATTGAAACTATTGTCTTCATCACTTGTGACTATAGATTGTGCCAGTTTTGTCGGTGCCACAAATCGTGAACGGTATCGTTTTCTCCATGCCATAACAGCACCATCAAGCTTCTCAGATGGTTTTACATTTTGCATGTTTATGCCTTTGTTAGGAATTCCAAAAAGGTCATGCACAGACTCAACATCAACATTTATTGACCCACACGATATCTCGATAGCCATTTCTTCTGTGTTGAAGTGATCCACAACATAGTGTGCAAGTTTTGCAGGTATGCTACTGATGTTGAAAGATAGCATCTTACCAAACCCCATCCTCTTCACATCCTCTTGTTGATTACTGGTTAGAGACTTGATGCATTTGTACAATTGCATAGGCGCTGAACGTGTTTTTATTTTTGGCCACTTATTGCTTTTTGGTTGTTTCCCACTTCGCCTTAGCACCCGTTCGTGTTTTTCTTTTTGTGTTTCCCTCACCACAGTTGCATGCTTCTCTGGCTCGACCGCATCGCCTTTGTGACCCAAGGTGAAATTTCCAGCCATCTCTGAGTCGCTGTCGACTGAAACTAAGACACCAACTGTCAGATATGATTTACATAATTTATAAAGGAAGGAAACAAGTTGTGTGTACATACCTATTAATTTCCTTTTCACGATTTTCTTTGTTTTGCTATCCGCCCGTGATTGTTGACCTGTAAATATAGGTTTTATTAAAAAAGTATTGAAACATATATTTATTTAGATTCCTAAAGATGACGTCTAATACAGTTATGTACCTGCTCTAGTACGTGTTGCTGGCCCGCCCGCATCGCCATCAGCTGGAATGTTTTTTACCAATTTCATGTACATAAATATTAGATATATAAAAAATGTAACGAAGAAATGTATATAGAATAAAAAAAACATACCTTTTTTCATTTTCTTCATGTTTTCCCCGGGTGTGTCCAAATCACTGTCTGGTGAAACTGAGACACCAACTTTGTTTTATTATTTATATAAAACATAATTATAAAACAACCAAAAGAAAAAAAACGCTTGTACGTACTTATTAGCTTTCTTTTTAGCAACTTCTTTACGCGATGTGCTTGCTTACCTACATTTGTACGAGTTTTATATAAATCGGAAACTATTAACAACCCTTTACAAAATATATGTCTTAACAATATAAAGATAAAAGACTAATTTTAAAACCTTTTTACCTCCTCTTGTTCGCGTTGCTGGCCCGCCCGTGTTAGCATCCGGTGTCACTATTTAGAACGCTTAATAATTAGCATTAAGGTATCGAAACATATATATTATTTAGATTCATAAAGATCACATCTAAAACAGTTTTGTATATTCTCCATGTTTTTTTCGGTTGTGCCCACTCGAATCGTTGCCAACTCAGAACGTTTTTTCAAAGTGCAAGTACATAAATATTAGATTTTAAAAAATGTAACAAAGAAACTTTTATACGTAAGAAAAACATACCTTTTTGTATATTATCCATGTTTTTCCCGGGTGTGTCCAAATCACTGTCTGTTGAAACTGAGACAACAAGTTTGTTTTATTATTTATTTCAAAACACAAATGTAAGACAAGTGAAAAAAAAATGCTTGTACGTACTTATTAGCTTTCTTTTTTGCAACTTCTTATCCTGTTGCGCTTGCTTATCGACAACCGGCGTACGGCGAGTCTTTTTAGCTGCATTTTGTTAATTGTAAACAACATTAATAAACTAATTTCCAATTTAATGCGTAAGCATAAATTATGAAAGGTTTTGTAATTTAAACACCTGGGCTCATTTTTTCCTTGGATTTTTAGTTGTAACTGTGGATGACTGCAAACTGTCACGTATGCCAACAAAGCATCAGTTTACATATCAGACGACCATTCTACGGACAATATTTATGCCATTTAGTTTTTATTATCCTCAGAATTCTTGATTTTTTTTACTTATGATTTCTGATTATGTATTGATAAACCGCGAATAGCCGTTTTTTCTAATTACAGATTATTAGTGTAATTTATTTTCTCAATCAAATAAAAGCAAGAAACATATACTACCAAAAAATGTGATGTTCAATACTTTCAAACATAAACCCCCAAAAGTCAATTCCTTTTGTACATCGTTCAGTGTTATGACATATATCCACACCATAATTTAATGTTTTTTCCCTTTTGTAACACCTTTAGAACCACACACAAACTCTAACCCTTATAAAAAATACAGAAACAACATTAACAACAAATCATAAGCCTTTAAAAAAAACAGAAACAACAAATCTAAGAAACAACACCCAAACCTGTATATATAAAAGTCCGGATTCTACATAAACAAAGGCTTGCAAAATATATAAAAAAAACCTTCATTTTTACCCCCCCCCCCCCAGATCAAACCAGTTTAGTCGGCACCCAGGCTATGCAAATGGTAGAAATTTTTTTGGGAAGGACCCTGTCTTTTTAAGAAAACCCAAATGTTATTTGCAGAACATAATCCCCAAAAAGTCCATTCTTTTTAACATCCTTTAGTGTTATGACGCACAAGACTAAAAAAACCATGGCAAACTGTAACTCTATTTTACACTTACATAATCAAAAAGAAAGTAAAAACCTGAACCGACGGACCGGAACCCTAACTTTTCCGGCGAACGTTCTTTTCTTCGGTGATTGTCGGAAATCTGCGTCGATTGATGAAGATTCAAGAGACTCAGTGATCAAGATGAATGACAGAGCGTGACTCTCCGGTGATTTTGGGGTTAATTTGAGAGGTTTGTTGAAGACTACGAGAGAGAGAGAGAGTTTTAGGAATTTTTGAAGAATGTGAGGGTTGTGAGTCTCCGGTGAGTTTTGGGTATTTTGAATTTTTTGTAGACTGAGATAGGTTTTTAGATTAGGGGGGGTAATGATGTAGTTGATGTAAGTTGATGTAAAGTTCTTACACCATGCAGTCTTTTTTTTTTTTGTTATAAGAGATTATATTACTTTCGGCTTTCCCATATTGCCCTTCAAGTACCATCACTATTTTAAAAAAATGTACAAAAGGCATTCAAAATCCAACCATGAGAAAATTAAATCTGAGCCATCCATGAAGGTTAATCAATGGCCATTAATGGGTTTTCAGGGTTTAGTCAACTCAACTGGGTTTTCAATTTATCCTTGCCCTATATATATATATATATATATATATATATATATATATATATATATATATATATATATATATATATATATATATATATATATATATATCTAGGGGATAGATCATGAGAAAACTAGTTTAAATGAGAAAACCAAAAAACTAACTAAAAAAACCTAAAAAAATACCAATTTTTTTTTACAATTTTTTAAAGAAAAATCGCTACTTTTTATGTAAGGAAAAAAATTTTCAAAAAAAAAAAAAAAAAAAAAATTGTTGTACTGCACATGTGCACTAATACGGAAAGCCTAAACCACCCCCCATACACCCACCCCCCCCCCCCTCCAAAAAAAAAACCTAAATTCACCATCCCACCAAAAGCCTAACCCCCCCCCCCCACCCCCCAAAAACCTAACCCCCCCACCCCCCAAAAACCTAAAACTAAACCCTAAACATAAACCCGAAAAAACCTAAACCCCCCCTCCCCCCTCCCCACCCCCCAAAAACCTAAACCCCCCCACCCCCACCCCCAAAAAACCTAAAACTAAACCCTAAACATAAACCCGAAAAAAACCTAAACCCCCCACCCCACCCCCCCACCCCCAAAAAAAAAAAACCTAACCCCCCCCCCTCCCCCCACACCCAAAAACCTAATCCTAATCCTAAACCTCCAAAAAAACTAACCTAAAAGCTAAACTAGACTCAAAAAGCTAATTTTAAGCATGTAATGCAATTGTAGTACATGTTATATTGCACATGTGCACTACTATAATAATAGTGTTGAAAACAAGACGACACCATAAATCCTTTTTTATGTCATAAAAAATATGCTCGAATATACTTGAATGAAAGATAAGAAAATTTGTGATCTTATGGTGCCATTTTTGTTTTAAAATGATAACGTATGGAGAAATGGGAAATGTTCGAAAAGTTATATATTTTTTTTCCAATTTTACCCCTCCTTCATTAAAAGTCCCCCCTCCTTCATTAAAAGTCTTCCTCCCCCTCCTTTTTAGTGGATTTTAGTTAGTTTTCTAGTTTTCTCATTTATATTTAGTTTTCTCATGATCCTCTCCCTATATCTATATATATATATAGGGGAGGGTTATTATGGGAACACTAAATATTGCGAAAACCGTGAGAATGAATGAAAAAAACTAATCAAAACTGAATTTTTTTAATACAAACCTTATTGTAATAAAAATACAACATCAAAAAAGAATTTACAACATCAAATAATTCATTTCTTCTCTCAAAATCACTCTTACTAGATTTTTTACACGTGTAAATATAACATGTGTAAATGACAAACTTACACGTGTGTAAATTTTCTTTATTTACGAATTCACGAAAATTTAAACGTGTGGATTTAATTCCTAACATTGTATTCGAATAATAATTATAAGTGTAAAAATAAATTTTGAATTTGAATTGTTTTTGACAAAGTTCTCGTGGTTTTTTCATTCATTCTCATAGTTCTCGTGATATTTAGCGTTCTCATTTAAACCATCCCATATATATACATATATATATATATATGTAGGATCGAGATTCAACCTAAACGAGTCGATCAGAAGAGTTCTAATCCAAATCAAAGGCGAAATTCAGTGATTCTGACTTGATTACAGCTTGAATCACACTAGGATTCACTTTAATTGTCTTGTATATTGATTTGAAAGCTTTACAGACCACTTGACACTTCGGCAGCACCTCTGCTCCGGAATCAGCAATGTTTCAAATGAAAGACCAAGCTCACCTATATATAGGATTCCCACTTCGCATGAACTGGACATTTCCAGTTCGTGCGAACTGGCTCTGCCAGTTCATGTGAACTGATCCAGCAACACTAAAATCCTATTTTCTAGGCTACCGAGCTGTGGTTTATCCTATTTAGACACAAGACTCGATAAAGACGAAGTCGACAGACATATGCACCAACAGACTCCCCCTATGATGTTGACGAAGTCTTCGGTTTCGAGTCTTCAGTATGACAAGTCTTCAGTCTTGATCAGTCTTCACGCTCTTTTCAAAGTATCTAACACTGTAAGCCTTCAATCTCTATCTTCTTCCATCAGCTTCTATCTTTAACAAACTTTCAGGATCTGAAACTGGCTCTTACGTCTTCAAACTCCCCTTTGCTAGCAGACTCCCCCTTAAGTTGTTTCGGAATCGCAATCTGACATAGCACTCTTTCTAAGATCGTGACCTGGCTCAAACTCTGCTCAGGGTTTGACATAGGGACCTCGTTTTGTAGCGTTCACAGTCTCAGGAACGTCTCCTGGCTCTCTGTAACCTGCGCAATTCTCTTCCTAACAATAAGATTCAGAATAGTTAAGATTTAACAAATTTAGAATTCCTGCTGACCACTAGTATGTGAAACATTCAAATTTGACATTTTCATTTCAAAATAATTTTTCATTTCAACCAAACTCTCCCAACCTGTTGTCCATCATGTTTAGCACTCGGAATTTTGAAAATCATCTTTTCAACATCAGTTGTCGAAAATAAGTTGAAATAAAATTTTTTTGATTTTTCAAAATTTTATGCTAAAACATATTCTTTTTGGATTTTTGTTTTAATGAAAAACTTTGGTTTTTTTCCTTTACTGCTTTTCACTAAAGAAATATTTACAGACAATATTTTTGTTTTTGTGAGTTTGTATAAGAGGATCATATCAGTTTATGAGACAAATCACTAACACCGTTAAGCTTTAAACATTTTAAGTTCTAAACGATTCACGTAGATTGTCAGTATACTGATCCACTTAAATTTTCACACAAAGTTCAATTGTTTCGAGATACAAGATTAGTGTTTTAATGCACTTAAACTTATCCGCGTGTCTCACCTTAGAATATACTCCCATATCCAGACTTCTATATTCAGTCTTACAGGTGAATGTACACTAATGATATCTGTAAACGGGTAATACGAGACCATGAGAGCTCAGCCTAGAACTTCCGTTCAATCAGAGAGATGATGGCTCGTCTTTAGGTGTGTCCCGTTTGGGGATCTTTTCTTCAACAGCACATGATTAGCATTTTTCAATGTTTCATCATTTTTTATGCTAAGGGTGGGCTTTATGATTAAAGCAGTGCAAAATATTATACGAGGACTAGGCTATTGCTTCCGCAAAATCAGAAGTCCTGGTATAATACCCCAGATATCATCACGCACAAAGACCTAGTATGTCAGAAATAGAAAGTCTTTCAAACAAGATTTCAGGGGTTACCTATATATCCGAGAGATGTTCCCCACGATATAAGTAAGTATTGATATTTAGGTTTATATCTCTAAAACAATCTACTGAATGAGTAAAAACCTACTGGCATATCGTCAGTGAGATCGTTTATCACATTTTTAACTTTCCAATTCTTTAGCGTGCTGTGATAGTCAACTGATGTACTATCATTTCCTCTATTTCACAACAAAACTCATTTTTTGGTTTTTCGATCTTTTTGGATTTTAGATTTTATCATGTTTTTGGCTTTTTCAAATTTTCTAATGTTTTTGGATTTTCTTAAATTTCTTACTCCCCCCTAAAATTCAAAACAATTTAAAGAAAATTTGACAAACCGATGTGAATTGCTTCAATTCTCCATTCACTTGGCATAAACAATCAGAACTCCCCCTGACAACAAACTATTTTCCCATTATGATTTCAAAACACTTGAGTTTTTTTAATCAAAATGGTTTTTCCAGAAAACTAGTTTTGTTGAAACCACTTGTAAGATCGGGGTTTTCATCATATTGTTTTTCAACCACTTGTATGAAAGTTAAATCAAGTTCAACTTAATGACCTTGATTAACCACTTGTAGGTTCACTTATCAACAATACCATTTGTAAATCGAAATATGACAATTTTGACTTTTGAGAAAAATGCCGATTCATGCTCCATGATTACCAACTTGGGAGCTCCGGCAAGTCAGGGTTTTAAGTAGAGAATGCTGTCACCCAAGCCTGACCAGCCTTGGGTGCATCCGAGTTATTTTCACTCGGTGGGTAACTCCATATTTTTGATTCATAAAACTCTTTCACTCCCTTTACCTTCCCGTCAACCATCTTCCCAAAAATATGTAATGTTTTACCATTAAAAGCTTTTTCAGCATCAAATTCTTTCTCATCAGCGAAGAATTGATCTGAAATCTCAACCTTTTCAGCTTTTTGTTTAAAATTTGCAGTCCGCAATGGTGGAAAGTTGACATCATCCATTGCGGAACTGAATTTTCTCCTTTTAGCTCAACTTGTGGCTCATCTGACTTTGACGAGTCAGATTCATCGCCAGAACTATCATCTGAAATTTTTGACAACCCATTTTTGTTTATCAAGTTTCGCTCTTCTTTTGTAAAACTGTTTCGAATTTTTGAACTCTTTAAACTTTTCGACTGGTTGTTCTGTTTTATCAACACATTTCTTTTTCAATTCGGAGTTAGAAGCAACTCCCTGTTTTGCATAGATGGACTTTGGGCAGTTCCAAGCAATGTGTCCAACTTCTTGACATTTGAAACAAGTTCTTCTTTCAACTCTTCTTTCAGATTTCTTCATCATGTTATTTTTCCTTTCAGCGAGAAACTCCTTGTTTGACTGTCTCCAGAATGGCTTCTCATTCTCTTCTTCCGAACATCCTCCTGAAACAAATTTAGTTTTTGGTTTAAAATTTTTCTCATTTTTATGATTTTATGGGGGAATAAAACCTAAACCTTTCTTTTTGAAATTACTGTTATCGTTTGGTTTCTTTTGAAAACCAGAACTAGGACTGTAACCTTTTTTCTTGTTCAATCTTTGTTGAACTCTTGAAGTGTATTTTTTAGGTTTTTCAGTAAATGATGTTCCTCGGCCATTGTATAAGGGCTGGAACTATACGCATGGACACGGAACATTTACATCTTTTATTTCAGAAAGATTAATTTCTGTTAATTTGAAAACCTTATTAATCATTTCAGTTTTAACACTTCTTATTGGAAATTCCTCATCAGAAAATAATTTGTCAGAATCATTCAAAGTATATGCTACTTTGAATGTTTCGCCATTCAAATTATTTTTCGACATCAGAAAATCTTTATTGTAAACCCGTTTGACCGGTGAACTCGAGCTTTTGTCTGACGAACTCGACTTTTCAGAATTAGACTCAGACTTTGAATCTTCATCGGTATCCAACATCTGATCGATCACTTTCTTTAATAACTCGGACTCATGATCAGTGTCATATGATGTGAATGTAACGTCAATGTTGTCTGGTAACTCATCAGTTGTTTCAGAGTTTAACTTTATATTGACTGCCTTTTTGACTTCATCCGTAATAGACTTTCTGGGAGAATAACCTTCCCAGATCGGAGGCGGACACCTTTTATAATTTGCACTTTGTTTCTTACCGGTATCCATATCTTCCGTCTTCTTATCTTGAAAAGCTTCAAAACCTGCAACAGTTGGATAAATTCTATCAATCAAGTAATCAGAACTTGAGTAATTCTGCAGCAATCTTCTGATTCTTTCATTCTCAATCTTTTCAGTCTCCAATTCCTGCTTCAGCTTTGCACACTCTTCAATATAATAAGTGATGGATTTCTGTTTAGACATCACCGTTGAATTCGACATTGTCAAAGCATCTTCTACTTCTAAGTTTGTCTTTTCCAATTGGTTAACTGTTCTGTTCAGCACATCATAAGATTCTTTCATGTACTTAACATCAAACAACAACTTTTCTTTCAATTTGTCTAGCTCCATATACTTCTTATCCTTCTCCTCACAATGTTTGCATGATTCCAAACATTTCAGAAAAGATTTTTCAACTTCTACAATCTTTTCAACTTCAACAACTTATTCAATTTCGACAATTTTTTCAACTTCGACAATTTTTTCAACGATTTTCTCCACTTCAACAATTTTCTCCACCACCTTCTCAATCACATTCTGTTCTGTTTCAACTTCTATCATCACTTCACTCTCATCAACCTCGACCTTCTGTGTCGGTTTTTATTCAGCTTTTGCCTTTTCAGCTTCCATTTCCTCTTCAACAATCCTTCTTGCTTCCAATTCTCTCTTTTATCTAGCAGCCCTTTTCTCTTTCAACATCTCGATTTTATCTGCAAAATAAGATTTGAAACTTTCAGGAGATAAATGAGTTTTGTCAATGTTAATTTGATTAATTTCGTCCTCATCATCGCTATTATCAGTTGATGATTGATCAAACACTTGTGTCTTTTCTGAAGAAACACGTAGGTTCCCTTGATGTATGGATCTTTCACAGAATTGTCAATCTAATCAAGAGTGCGGAATCCTCTTGATCGGAGTAAGCAGAAAACGTGTAGGAACAGAAACAGAAATCACTTTCAATCTGGGTTTTCTATTGATTATCAGTCTCACAAGAATTACAATCAATCAAAATCCTAACCACTCTCAAATTCATCCAAGCTAGTAAGCTCTCACGAATTCTCTCTAGCAATTGTTTTGGCTGATTAACCTAAACCCTAAAGCCTAACCTTGTTTATATAACACAAGGTTGCAACTGGGCTAGGTCAAACACTCTTGGGCTGCGAATTGGACAGGCCCAATTCGCCCCCATACACCCAATTCTTAGGGTTTAGTTAGCCCAAACATTTCAACTAACTATTACAAAGCTAAACCCGCTAACAGTTTATCATTTAACTAATTACAAGATATCCAAAGACCAAATCTAAGCTTTTGTCATAGAATATGCACCAACAAACTACCCCTTGACAATAGCTTTATAAAAACTTTGTCTTCAGTCTTCTTGCAATCTTCATGTAGTCTTGCACTGTCTTTGGTCTTTGGATAGGTTCAGCTTCAACAGCTTCTGTCAGCAACAGACTGTCAGCAACAGACTTCCCCTAAGCTGATGCATCCAATCACCAAATCTTCAAAACGTTAGCGTTTGAGTAAACTCCAGTTCAGCATTTGCATAGCAATCTTCAAACTCTTCAATATTGTCTGCAATATAGAAAGGAGGTTCTACCATGCATCCAATCAAACTCTCATCTTCACAGCAACTTCTCAGCAACATCCCGCTTCAATCTGTATACTATAAAACAAACATCTCGAGAAACCATAAGAATTTTTCAACAAAGTTAAATAAATTATTATTATTCAAGAGATAGTTAAACTGTATCACGGATTAAGCATTTTCCAATTTATCACTAACACGCAAAACTTTTTGTTCAACACACAAGAACCTGCCTGATTTAAAATTTTGAACTTACTTTCTAACACCGTCTCCCCCTATCAGTAACAATTCCTCCAAGAATAACAGTTTTCCATACATTAAGAATTTTAAACAGAAAAAGACACTATTTTTGGATTTTTATATTTTTTCCGAAAGCAAGTAAATACAAAAGCAATAAACACTCTATTTTTGTGAGAATCACTGGTAAGAAGATCATATCAGCACAATCAAACTGTTTCACACAATTTAGATAATTCTTTATGTAATTGTAGGTCCCCTTGATGTATGGATCTTTAACAGAATTGTCAATCTAATCAAGAGTGCGGAATCCCCTTGACCAGAATAAGCAGAAAACGTGTAGGAACAGAAATTCACTTTCAACCCGGGTTTCTATTGATTATCAAATAAACGTATTACAATCAATCAAACCCTAATCCGTCCAAGACTATGTCTCTCATGAAATTTCTCTCTCACACAACTGTTTTATCATGTTTTGATTTCTTAACAATGAACACCTAAATAAATACTAATCAAATCCTGGAAATATAAACAACACACTCTATCATGCAAGTATCTTCCCTACCACGTATTTCACAAGTCCAATCAAGATTTCTGAAATCTTAACTGTGAATAGGTTGAGAAGAGAACAGAATAGATCTTTAGCAGAGATGGTATAATATACAGATCAAACGAGTTTTACTCAGTTTGATATAGGTGTCTTGGGTTTCTTTTGGGCGCTTGAGGGCCTCTTTCGGGTGTATTAGATCTATAGCGCGACAACATACAGCTAGGTCAGCATGTATCTGGATGCAGCAGAAGCTGTCGTTGCCTAGCACCTCCAGGTCAGCATATATCTGGATGCAGCAGACGAGGTACACGACTTTTTTCAGAGAAGATTTCAGAATCAGATCAAAATTGTGTGTATCGGGACAACATACAGACATTCAAATAGAAATGAGTTAATTCCAAGTGACTTTCTTTCCTGGGGTCCTGTACAATTTTAGTTCTGAACAGAATGACAGCCAAGATATCCCCAGATGAAATAACAGTATAAAGACCCAAAACTTCAGATTTTTGCAATCTATCAACGCAAGAATTAAGTTCCTTAAACCATACACCACTGATGTGTTCCCCACTCTTATTCAGATCATTTAGGTTTATATCACATTGGTAAGTTGATTATTTCATGTTTTTGCCTACTGGTACATCATATAATGAAGCTGCTATCACACTTAAGCAATTTAGGTTCAATTTCAGTGTGACAGTCTAACTTGCTGATGTACTATCATTTCTCCTTTTTCACACAGTGATAACTCATTTTTTGATTTTCTATTTTTTTATGTTTTTGATTTTTCATTTTTTTTTTGATTTTTAAGAAAAGCAGTAAACTATTTACAAAATTCTTATGAAAAACCAGTTATTCAGGATTCCTCATCCCATTGAGTTCGACTAAATGTTCAAAGCGAGCCCTGTCAAAAGCTTTAGTATAAAGATCTGCCAGGTTATCTTCTGTGTCGACTCGATGTAATTCAATTAGTCTCTTTTCAGCACAATCCCGTATAAAATGATGACATATGTCAATATGTTTTGTGCGATTGTGGTTCAGGGGATTATTAGTTATTGAAATTGTGGCATTATTGTCTATCATAATAGGAGTACGAGTGAAATCCAAACCGTAATCGCGCATTTGCTGTTGTATCCAGAGAACCTGAGAACAACAGCTACCCGCAGCAATATATTCAGCTTCACACGTAGAGGTAGACACACAAGATTGCTTCTTGCATTGCCAAGACACAATCCTGCCTCCTAAGAACTGACAACCACCTGTTGTAGACTTTCTGTTCGACTTGCATCCTCCAAAGTCTGAATCAGTGTAAGCAACAAAATTCAGATCACTATCAGCCGGATACCACAACCCAAGTTTAGGTTTCCCCTTCAAGTAACGAAGAATACGCTTCACTGCTTTCATGTGTGACTCTTTTGGATTAGCCTGATATCTGGCACACAAGCATACAGCAAACATGATGTCGGGTCTTGAAGCAGTCAAGTACATTAGAGAACCAATCATTGCCCTGTATTGAGTTGGATCAACGTCTTCAGTACTTTCATGGTTTGGGCCAAGATTGTGATTTTCACATATGGGTGTGTTGAAAGTAGAGCAATCATTCATTTTGAACCGACTCAAAATGTCATACACATACTTTGTTTGATGAATAAACATCCCATCCTTCTTCTGTTGAACTTGTAATCCCAGAAAGTAAGACAGCTCACCCATAGCACTCATTTCGAACTTGCTCTTCATCACCTGCTCGAACTCTTTACATATGTTTTCATCTGACGACCCAAAGAGTACACTTGTACCAGCAGAAAATCTTCCTTCTTCCTCTTGATAAGCAGTGTACTGTCAATCTAACCTCTTTCAAAACCATTCTTTATCAGATGTATAGACAGTGTCTCGTACCACGCCCTGGAGCTTGATGTAACCCATACAAAGCCTTATCAAGTTTGTACACTCGATCTGGATAATCTGGATCAACGAACCCATCTGGTTGTGAGACATACACCACTTCCTGGACTTTCCCGTAAAGAAATGCACTCTTCACGTCTAGTTGGTAAACTTTGAAGCCCTTGAATGTTGCGAAAGCTAGAAATAAACGAAGTGCAAACACCTCATTGTAATCAATCCATTCTTGCTGATTGAAACCTTTGACAACCAATCGAGCCTTGCTTCGCGTGACTATACCTCTTTCATCCTTCTTGCACCTAAACACCCATTTAGTGCCAATCTCTCTTTCACCTTTAGGAAGATCAACCAACTCCCAAACCTTCAACTTTGCAAACTGGGCCAATTCCTCTTGCATAGCCTCAACCCATGAATTGTCTTTAAGAGCCATATGAATGTTCTTCGGCTCCTCTTGGGAAATAAAGCAACTATACAAGCACTCATTCACAATCCCAGTCTTCTCAATCGACACAAATAAACCAGTATTCGCTGCTATGCTTCTTCTCGTCTGAACACCTGCAGTAGGATCTACAAGTATCATGTCAACTGGATGATCTCTATTTGCTCGTGTAGTAGCAACCGCATCGACTTCTAGATTGTCACCCAGGTTTGATCCAACCTCCCCCTGAATGTTCTGATTAGCAAACGGATTAATGAAGTCCTCCCCCTGAATGGGTTCAGGTTCACTATCGCTTGAATCAGTATCAGCAGCACTTTGGGAAGCTTCCGGAGCATCTGTCATATCAACATTTGATCTAGGCATGAACTCGCCTTCATCATCTCCATTTATCACTGTTTGAATCAGCTGAGACTCATCTGCATTGGAAAACTCAGGAATATTAAATGATTTAAAAACACTTTCATAATCATATAATATAGATGGTCCACTCGTTGATTGTTGAGGTTTGTATGAAGTGATTTCAACATTAAACACAACCTCAATTTTACCAGTTTTTAGATTAAAAACCCTTTTATTCGGTGCGCCAGGTACGTAACCTAGAAAGTAGCCCTCGTCAGCCACCTCACCGAATTTTTCTTTATCTTTATTAGGCACAATGGTGCAGGGTAATCCAAATGGTTCAAAGCCTTCTAAGTTTGGTTTCTTGTTAAACATCAACTCATGACAAGTTTTGTTAAAACGTTTAACAGTCAAAACTTTGTTTAGGACATAGCAAGCTGTATTCACAGCTTCTCCCCAGAAAAGAACTGGTAGCTTAGAATCTGAAAGCATCGTCCTAGCGGCTTCAATCAATGTCCTGTTTTTCCTCTTAGCGACTCCATTCTGTTGAGGCGTATAAGGAGCAGAATATTGATGTTCAATTCCCTTGCGAAGATAATAGAGATCCAGAATATGATTCTTGAACTCCGTGCCATTATCACTCCTTATCCTCTCGATCTTTGCATCATGGACGTTTTCCAATTTTGTAAAAAGATCTATCAACATCTCTGCTGTCTCATCTTTTGTACCTAAAAAGAAAACCCATGAATAACGTGAGTAATCATTAGTGACAACAAGACAATAGTACTTTCCACCTATGCTCCTCATGTTCACTGGACCGAATAAATCCATGTGAAGTAATTCGTAAGGGGCATCTATGGAATTTATTGTTTTTAACTTATGAGGTTTCTTGTGTTGTTTTCCCTTTTGACATGGAAGACATTTATCTTCCACTTGAAACCTTTGCAATGGAACCCCTTTCACTAGCTCATGTTTAACAAGGTAATTCATTTTTCGATAGTGAATATGGGCCATGCGTCTGTGCCACAACATCGATTCAGCTTCAGATGCTTTTGATAGTAAACACGCCACCACTGAAGTTGGATCCTTAGCACCCATGTCCATGACATAAGTGTCATTTCTCCTTGGCGCTCGCATCACTATCCAATCGTCCGATATCTCCAAACCTAGTTTCAACACTAATGCTTCATTCTTGGTAAAATGGACCGAGTGACCCTTGTCGCAGACTTGTGACACGCTCATCAGATTGTGTTTAAGTTGCTCAACATAATTCACTCTGTCCAGTGTGATCTTCCCATTGGTAACTTTCCCTCGTCCTGTAATTCTACCACCTTTAGCACCCGCAAAATTCACATGTCCTCCATCATAATCTTCAAATTCAGTCAACAACCGCGCATCCCCCGTCATGTGCCTGGAGCAGCCACTATCAACATACCACAAGTTGATAATCCTCCTTAGCAGCTCCTGCACACACCAACCAAAAAATTAGTTAGATTGGGGGACCCAAGCCTTAATGGTCTTGGGTCGTCCAAATTCACCAACTACTGGAGCATCCATCCAATATCCATTACTCCTAACTGGAGTCTTGGATCTTAGACTTGTTGATGGAATTTGATTTTGATTTCCACTAGGTCTTTGGTCCTGAGGGTTCCTATATGTGTTTGGACTATTTGACCTTTGAAAATTTTGATTTTGATTCCAAGAAGCATTGTTGTTGTAATTTCTAAAGCCATTGTTATAAAAATTCCGACCACCATTATTTTGGTATCGATTTTGATATTGACCTTGACTTTTGAAATTATTTGAATTAAAATTGTTCATTCTTGGTGAACAGCTTCTAGGTCTCGCATTTCTGCCTGGTGGAGATCTAGGCTGAAATCTTGGTTGATTTCTTTGAAAACGAGGAACTTGTGGAGTTCCTTTTTCAGCCTTATCTTCACCAGCAGCAACATTCTCTGGTTTCTTTGGAGAATTTGACTCTCTCTCCTTTTTATCACCACTCTTCTCTGGTGACTTCTCTCTCTTCCTTTCACTCACTTGTGCTTCACTCTTTTTGTTAGGACAGCAGCTAGCTACATGTCCTTTGGTGTGACATTTGAAGCACGACATCTTTTTCGAAGACTTCTTATCTCAAGCCTTTGAACTAGATTCAGGCTTTGATGATGATGCTTTAGAAGAATCTGGTTCAGTTTGCCTTGTTTCAGAATTTTCTTTGTTCTTGTTTTTAGCAAACTCTACATTAGATTCATTTTCAATAACAGCTGTTTCGGTTTTCATGTCACTTCCTTGAACAAAATTAATCTGTTTAGCAATAGTTGAATTCTTATTCTTAGGATGTGAAGTTTTCTTTTTCAAAACTGGTTTGCTGTTATTATTCTTCTTAGCATCATCACAAGCAGACTCATCACCTCGACTTGCTATGGAACTACTTGGTGCTGTTGACATAAACTTTGTTAGCTCATCTTCATCAGGTAGGAATGAATAATCATGACTAAGAGGAGGTGAGACTTCATTAAAGCCCTGGAATCCCAAACTACTCTTGTCATTACTTTTCTTTAACCCACCCATCATATGTTTCATAACAAAAGTAGAGTCCCTAAATTGACCTAGTTTCTTTTCAAGTTCAACAATTTTGAGTTGAGCATCTGACAACTCTTTGTTTTTATCAGAAATCTCTTTTGTTTTCTCAGCCATCATTTCGTGAGCTAAGTCTATGACTTGAAGTTTTTCATTTAATTTGCAGGTTATAGCTTCAATTTCACTTTCATAGCCTTTTATTTTCTTCAAGTATGACGTTTCATTTCTTTTAGCAAAAAAGTTTGATTCTTTAATGTTAGACATCTCACTTACCAAACTTTTGTTTTGTGTGGAAAACCTGTCAACTTCACCCTGTAGTTCACAACATTTTAAACACACAGAATTAGACTTTACCTCTGCTGTTTGTTTGTCAAGGTTGGCCATTAGAGCCGCAAGCTGAGCTTCCATTCTCTTGTATTTTGCATCCTTTTCTTCAGCTTCCCTTTCACGGTCAGACTTTTGCTTTCATCTTCAGCAGCAACTGATGTCTGATCACCCATCTTTTCTTCAGCGTTATTCTCAACCTTCACCTCAGCATCAACTTTCACTTCAGCATCTCCCACAGTAGCTTTATCATCATCAATAGGCACTATCTCTGCCATGAATGCCTGAGTGGCATTCTCATTGTCTTCTGGATGAATAATCCAATCATAAGAACCTTCTCGTGCTGTAGAGATCAAAGCCTCTGAGCTAGAGTTATTTGAAGCATTCCTGTTGTTTGAACTTTGACTAGAAGTCTCTTGCTTTTGTTTTTGACATTCCCTAGCAAAATGCCCATAACTTTGACAGTTAAAGCACCTCACTTTGGTCTTGTCGAAACCAACACTTCTGCCTACAAACTTTCTTCCTGTTCTGTTCATGAATCTCTTCACTCGCCTAGAAATCATGGCCATTTGCCATTGCAAATCCATTTCTTCAAGATCATCAGGGTCAATCTGATCATAGTCTTCATCTAAAGTAGCAGGATCAGATATCTTCCCCTGAATATAGTTCTCATAAGAAGCAACGAATGAGGCAAGTAGAGCAAGATGTTCTTCAGCAGACTTCACACTCATAGGCATCGACTTAGCACTACTGCTCTGCTTAGAAGTTGGGGTTCTTGGTTCCTGTTGATCCTCCTGAAGCAGCTACAAAACAAACATCACCATCCTCATTCACTGTGACCTGCTCATTCTCACATGATAGAAACGCAGTAGCAGAGTCGCTAGAAGCGTTGTGAGATGAAGAAGATGTAAGCCCATTGTAAACCCCTGGATCTTGAACCTGATCATATCCAGTATCTTTCTTCTTCATGCTAAGCTCATAAGCTCTCAGCTTGCCAATGACCTCTTCTAGCTCTTTTGTCTCATAATCAGCTTCTCCCTTGATCATGAGAGTGTAGATATCCCACTTGGTAGGTAAGGATGCAGCTTGTCATTCTTCTCTATGTCAGTGTAGCAATCGATCTCATAATTTTCCATTTCTGACATCAGATGGTAGTAACGAGTGATGATGTCCTCAAGTGACTCATATTTCATGTACCTGAAAACAGCAAACTGCTTCTTCAGTAGATCAATCTTGTTCTTCTTGACATCAGCATTTCCCGCGTATCTTTTCTCCAAAGCATCCCACATATCCTTTGAATTAGTGTACTTCTTGAAGGTATGCTTGATGCTATCAGGTAACGACATTTTGATTGCAGCCAAGGCTCTCTTTTCAGCCTCATACATCTTTTTGTCATTATCTTGCATGTTAACATAAGCTGTTCTACGTGGTCTACCCTCAAAGTCATGTGTTGGGTGTGTGTACCCATCTTCGATACATATCCACATGCGTGTATCCTGATATTCAATGAAGGACTGAAAACGATCCTTCCATGTCAGATAATTTTCCACCTTCATCATCTTAGGCGGTTTGTTGGTAGTGCCAACCTCATGCTCCATTCTCAACAGCTCATTCAAACTAGACATGTTCGACATTTTAACTTTGCAGACTGAGAAAACCGTACAAAATATTTTCGAAAACAGTGGTTACCAAATTACACCATTAGAATCGTCTCGAAAAGACGAATCCAATGATATATAATGTCAAAAACCGAATTCGGGATTTTCCAGGGTCTTTTTTTTTTGTCCTAAAAATCACACGAATTCAACGGTGCAAACGGTTTCGTCAATCGAGCTATGGATCAATTTCTATTTGCAAAACACTGAAATTTTATCGACGCTTGCCAACTGAAATTCCACCACTTTAAATTTGCTGATAATTTCGCTGGTAAGTCACCTAAATTCGCTGGTCTGTTACTGGTTCAATTTCGCTGATCAAGGTTCACTGAAAAGGTCAATTTCGCAGGTCTAGTTCGCTGGTCAAATTCGCTAAATCCGCTGGGCAATTTCGCTATTACGACGACCAGTAAATTTCGCCGAAAACCGTAATAATTTCGCTAAGGAAAATTTTACGGTTACCAAAGTCGCCTTTGGATTTAATTTCGCTGATAAGTATGCTGGTTAAATTCGCGGATCAGTCAATTTCGCCAGATCAGTCTATTTCGCCAGACAGTAACTTTGGAAACTTAATCTTTTCGAAAATTCTGATTATTTTCCTGATTCTCCTAACAACTTCCTGCAAAATCAAAACAACAAATCAGCAAAGTAATTTCGAAAATTATCAAGAACTGATCGAATAAACACCAAGAACACGAAGAACAGTCTTTGAATCTTCAAGTCTATCAGCCGAAAACTTTTCCAGAATCAACTGAATCTTTTCAGAAATCCTGCAAAACAGCAATCAAACCAACCAGAAGATCAAAACAGCCAACAAAAATCGAAAATCAGTATCAAACACACAAAAAATTTCGAAAATTTCAAAACCCTAATTTTCAAAAATTCGAAAAAACTCTCTGTTTCTACAAAGCACAATTCTGAACCGAGCCTTCAAGAGCCTAATGCTCTGATACCAATTGTAGGTTCCCTTGATGTATGGATCATTCACAGAATTGTCAATCTAATCAAGAATGCGGAATCCTCTTGATCAAAATAAGCAGAAAACGTGTAGGAACAGAAATAGAAATCACTTTCAATCTGGGTTTTCTATTGATTATCAATCTCACAAGAATTACAATCAATCAAAATCCTAACCACTCTCAAATTCGTCCAAGCTAGTAAGCTCTCACGAATTCTCTCTAGCAATTGTTTTGGCTGATTAACCTAAACCCTAAAGCCTAACCTTGTTTATATAACACAAGGTTACAACTGGGCTAGGTCAAACACTCTTGGGCTGCGAATTGGACAGGCCCAATTCGCCCCCATACACCCAATTCTTTGGGTTTAGTTAGCCCAAACATTTCAACTAACTATTACAAAGCTAAACCCGCTAACTGTTTATCGTTTAACTAATTACAAGATATCCAAAGACCAAATCTAAGCTATTGTCACAGAATATGCACCAACAAAACAGACTCTCCGTCTTGATTTTTCTCATCATTTGCAAACACATCCATCCATTCTTTCATCAACTCTGGCTCTTGAACAATTTGTGCAATAAATGCTCTAAACTTTGAATTACTTTCAGCCGGAATGTATTTGTCCCAGCTAAATCCTTCTGCCAATCTTTCATCTTCTTGATCTGGAATAGTAATACAAGCTTTCTTCTTTCCATCTTCAATAGCACAGGATGATGACAGTTGTTGAGCAACCTGACGATATATTTCTTTTCGATAATAATCATTGTTCCCGAACGGATTCTGAGCTCCACCTGCTTCTCGGTTGGTACATTCCCTCTTGAAATGTCCTTTTTCCCTGCACCGAAAACAAATAACTTTAGACTTATCAAAACCTAAAGTAGAAACATTCGCATCACGAAAATCATCTCTTCTTGTAATTTGCTTAAATTTCTTAGCTCTTCTCAACACGCTCGCTAAACACCATTTAATATCCATAAGCTCCATCTCCTCAGCATCAATCTGATCGTAATCCTGTTTAGTAAGCATCGGATTTCCGATTCTTCGAGCGACTAAACTTTCATACGACTCTAACACAGTAACAAGAGATGCCATGTGTTGCTTTGAAATATCTGGAGAGAAATTTTGACCATTTTGAATGTTTAATGTCACATTGCATTGCAAATTTGTTGAACTCCGTTGTTGAGAACTTGGTGTTGAGAAATTTGGATCAAAATTGAATACGACGAAGAATATCCATCACTCTGAGTTGTAGTGCTAACATTTGTTCCGAAACTACCATCAGCACTGAAAGCAGTCTGAATCTTCGGACTCAGAGTAGTTTCAAATCTGCTTCCTCTATAGTATAGACTAACATCTTGTTGAGCACCCGGATTCTTCATGATAGCAGTTTTCTGAACATCTAATTCATGTTCTTCAAGCTTCTGAATGAATTTACACAAATTTATACTTTCAGATTTTCGCATATGTTTTAAAATCAACAGATATGTTCCCCACTTATTCTGTGGTAGCGCATCGGCTAGCTTATTGTTATGGGTGAAATTCTGAGCCTATATCCTGAGAATTATCTTGAACTATATCTTGGTTATATGATATCTGTTCACATCCGGGATGCTGATTCAGGATATTGGTAACATCCTGAATAGTATCCTCAGGATCACTAACGGATTATGTGCAGGTACATGGATTAGAAGCTAGCAACGTTCATGAAGACCTTTTCTACGGAAGACTCCGTCCAAGTCGTTCACAAGAAGCCGTTGAAGCCGCATTACTCGGCCTACAACGTTCACTTTGGAATATTTGGAGCATCCCATGATTATAGGAATTTTAGTTTACATTTCGTTACTATAAATAGATGGGTATACCAGATCGAATAGGACATCACAACAACACTCACTACACTCTCATACTTATTCTCTCGCAAGCTCTAGTTTCACACAAAGCATTGTAACACTTAGCGATCTGGTCAATATCCTGCACTGTATCCTGAAGTTTGAAGCAATAAGAAGAACTAGGCAGCTGCAATTGTCAGCTCCCGAGGTTTTATGCCGGCGATCTAGATTGATCAAGGGCTTTCCTCGTACATCTCGTGTCAACCCCTTTACTTTTTGCTCATTGTTTGATCGTAGATACAGCTCAATATCCTGAGCCGTATCATGAACACTGTTTTTCCAAACAACTTAACTAGCATATTTTCAACACACTTTTTAGCACACTACCTCACTTAACTAATTTGATCACTTAATTGCTTCGGTAATTTTTGACCAAAACAATTTGGCGCCCACCGTGGGGCAAGTGGTGCTATCTTTACTAAAAATCTTTGTGAAATCATTAGTTGGTTTTCTGTTTTCAAAACTTTTTGCCACATTGTCCACAATGGCCTCAAGATCAAGCATGAGCTCCTCCACTGTGTCTGCTACGACTTCTGCTACTACTGGTCCGGTGGTTCCACCACCTCCTCCAAGGATGCCAGCTCCTTCACAACCTCGGGATGTTATCCCTACCCGAAGTATTCAGGGATCTGCTCCGATCTTAGCTTCTAATGATGAAATTCTAACCTTATTTGGAAGTGTGCATGAACAAATGAGGCAGCAACAGGAAACAAACCAAATGTTGTTAAGAGAAATACAACTCTTAAAGGCTGGCTCGAGCAGATCCACCGAAGATATCATCACTCCTCTATAACCCAGAACTTTGAACTTCAGTTCGGCTGTGTATACTGAGGATAATAGGGGGAATATTGTGCCCAGCCTTCCTCAGAATCATACTCCTGAAATACCCTCCTCGGTCAGAATGTCAACCATGAGGAGCTCAGGATATGCTTCAGGATATGGGCAGAATCCTCAGGCTGGTAACGTATCTAATAATAATAATACTCTTGCCACTAATAGTGTTGGATCTTTGCAGGATACAGCTGTGACATCAGCGTTGTCTAGGGAGCTTCAGAAGCTAAAGGATATGATATCCAGTGTACCTGGGGTGGTTCAGCCAATTCCTGAAGTATCCCAGGATAGCCACAGGATATCTCGGTTTGTGCATCCTATTTGTGATGCTGAAATCCCAAAAAGATTCCAAACTCCCAACATGAAGCTTTATGATGGAACCACGGATCCTGAAGAGCATATTGCCCAGTATAGGGAACGGATGGAAATCAATCATATCCCTCCAGATCTCAAGGAAGCATGCTTATGCAAGGGATTCGGTTCTACCTTGACAGGATCAGCCTTAAAATGGCTGTTAAACGTTCCTCCTCACTCAATTACTTCTTTTGCTCATTTGGTTAACTTATTTAATAATCAATTTTCTTGAAGCCGGAGCTTTGAAAAACTAACAAGTGACCTTTACAGGATAACACTGGGGCCTCAAGAGTCCCTAAGAGATTATGTGAACAAGTTCAGTCGGGAATCCTTAGACATTCCGCATCTTGATGTTGAAACAGCTGTGCAAGCTTTCAAGATGGGGCTGCAAAAGGATTCTCAATTTTACCAAGACCTTGTAATGAACCCGTGCAGGAACCTGGACGAAGCTCGAAACAGGGCCCTAAGATATATTCGATTGGAGTATGATAGAAAGATGCAAGAGAGGATGAATGCATACTCGACATGTGAATCAACTAATAGGAAGTCAGAATCCTCGCACAAACCATACTGCTCTAAGCCGTATGGTAGAAATGATAACAAGAGAGTGAATGCTGTTGAAGACGAGGATCCTGAAGAATACCCTGAGTTATCTGAATATTGCTTTTCTGTTAACATTCCTGAATTAATGTATGCCATGCAGGGTTTAGGAGACAAGGCTAGGTGGCCTCGAAAGAATCAACAGAAAGCTGATTGGAAAGATAAGTCAAAGTGGTGTGCCTTCCACGAAGATTTCGGACATGTGACTGAGGATTGCATCGCCCTAAGGAAAGAAATAAGCTATCTTCTGAGCAAGGGGTATCTGAAAGATCACTTAGGAAGAAAGAAGAATAAGGGTCAAGATACTGAGAAGGATCCTGAACGAGCAGCCTCACCTCCCGTAGACGCCAAGATAATCAACTTCATTTCGGGAGGATCCGACATTTGTGGGACTTCGTATTCGGCGGTGAAGAGACATGCAAAAGAAGCTAAGGCTGAAAGGGGAGACAAACCTGTCAGGATGACTACCCTCACAACTGACAAAATGATCACATTTGATGCTGATGACAGGGATACTGTCCAAGATCCTCATCATGATGCTCTAGTAATAACATTATATGTGGCTAACCATTTTGTACGCAGGATATTGGTTGATAATGGCAGCTCCGTCAATATAATCCAACTAGAGACTCTGAAAAGAATGAATGTGTCTCCGATGGATATCACTTCAAAGTCCACCGTGCTTGTTGGGTTCAGTGGAGAGGCTAGGAACACAGTGGGTGAGATAAAGTTACCAGTATATGTTGAAGGATTCAACTCGATACAGCGTTTCTATGTGATGGATTCTCTATCCTGCTATAACATCATACTGGGGAGACCGTGGATTCATGATATGAAGGCTGTGCCATCAACATATCACCAATGCATCAAGATCCCTACTCCTTGGGGAGTTGTGAAAGTTGATAGTGATCAGCAGTAAGCGAAAGAATGTTACTCATCCTCGATGAAATCCTCAACCAAGCCTAGTGCAGCATAGCAATTAAAGATGCGGGCTCGGGATATCGTGGAGGATCCGGAGCAGGATGTGAAGAAAATTATCCTGGATCAGGATAATCCTGATATCTCGGTGCTCATAGGAACCAATATCCCTCAGGATATTGAGGAGCAGTTAACTAACTTTTTGAAATGCAGGATGTCAACATTTGCATGGAAGTATGAGGATATAACAGGTGTTAGGGCTAGATTTTATTGTAGGTGATCCTTACACATGATCCTAACCAGTGATCCTTGTTTCTTTGGCAGACAGTGATCCTCAGCAGAACTTCAGGATCAGGATCATGGGACGTTATGGTGATCCTTATACTAACGGTCACCTTCGCTTACTACAATATTATTTTGCAGGAACATCTAGCAGGATATGCTCTAGGCATCATGATCAAGGAACGCGTTTTCACAATTATGGCAAGAGCTAAATTGAAGATAGACGTTGTACCGGATATGGAAACTTGGCTTGATCTAAGGGCAGCAATTTAGGCTAGATTATCTTTATTTCTAAAGGGGTAATGAGCTGATATTTAGTCATTTTACCTAAAATAGGTCACCTACACATGTATAAGTACCACTCTTCTTCATTCGGAAGAACAAACACGACACACGACATACGACACAACTCTCAAACACCTAGACACTCAGTGATCCTTGTACTCAGCTCATTACTATCCGAAGTTGTAACTACATTTTTATTATATTGAAGTTGGTGATCGGTAGTTGCCATCACCCGAGGTTTTTTATGCCGGAGATCATACATTGATCAAGGGCTTTTTCCTCGTATAAATCATTGTGTCTTTGCATCCTTTATCACAGAAGTGATCCTTTACTTTCATAGTCAACCAAGCATCATACCCCGTTTACATAAAGTTTGGTTACATTATCCTTGTGTGATTTTTGACCAAAACAGTTTGGCGCCCACCGTGGGGCAATTGGTGCTTCATTCATAAGAAAATCTTTTGTTCGAAATCATTTCAAAGAGTTACATGGCTTCATCATTGAAGAACACGTCCACGGCGATGTCTGCAGTCACCTCATCACAGATCACCTTGCCTCCTCCACCGGCAGGATCTCAGAAAAATACTGAGAAGAGATCAACTCCCACTTCCTCTAAACCTCTATCTTCTTCGGCTATGAATTCTTCTATTCCCAGTACTAGTGATGTATTTGCTTTAATTTTGCAGATGAAGGATCGTATGCAGCGGCAAGATGAAACCAACGAAAGGATCCTCAGGGAAATTGGAGATCTCAAAAGACAAAAGAAAGCGGCAGAGGATCATTCTCCACTGATGCCCAAATCCTTGAGCTTCGATACTCCAATGATCACTTCTCAGCCATCAGGGATCCCCGACGTGCAAATCATAGGGGAGTCAAGAGGATCACGTCTCAACTCGGCAGCAATGACTCAGACATCAGATTCACATTTTCAGCCAATAGGATCCTATCCTCAATACATGGGATCCTTCATGAATCCGGGAGCCTATCCGGGGGCACAACAGTTTCAAGGATCCTACTTTATTCCAGGATCATTCCAGGGCCAAGGATCCTCTTTTGTTCCAGGATCATCCCAGGTTCAAGGATCCTCCTTCATTCCAGGATCATCCCAGATACCAGGATCCTTACAGATGCCAGGATCCCTAAAAAGTTTGCAAACAGGAAGTCTAGATGTCCATCAAGGGGACTTCATTCCAATGCAGACCATTGCTTCCACTGGTCCCTCCGTTGTTCCAGAATCCCAGCAATATGGATTCCCTAACTTGAACCCAATGGGAGGTAACACTTTAAATAATTATCCTACTACTAACCTTGGATTCATGCAGGATACAGGTACCAATCATGCTATGGCCAGGGAATTACAGAAACTAAAGGACATGATCTCAAGTGTTCCAGGGGTAGTCAAGCCTATCCCAGAGATTGCAGATGGAAGCCACAAGGTATCTCGCTTTGCACCACCAATTTGTGATGCAGAGGTACCCAAAAGGTTCCATATCCCTACCATGAAGCTGTATGATGGCACAACGGATCCAGAGGAGCATATAGCACAATACAGGGAGAGGATGGAGATCAATCCTATCCCAGAAAAATTGAAGGAAGCATGCCTATGTAAAGGATTTGGATCTACTCTTACTGGATCAGCTCTTAAATGGCTGCTAAGTCTTCCCCCTTACTCTATTACTTCATTTGCCAATTTAGTTAATTTATTCAATAACCAATTCTCTTGTAGTAGAAAATTTGAAAAATTAACTAGCGATTTATACAGGATAACTCAAAATCATAACGAATCATTAAGGGATTATATAACTAAATTTAGTAAAGAATCCTTGGACATTCCCAGCTTGGATATGGCTACGGCTGTTGAGGCCTTCAAAATGGGACTGCTTAAGGATTCATTATTCTATGATGATCTTGTTATGACACCATGCAGGAATTTAGATGAAGTAAGAACTCGAGCACTCAGGTTTATCCGGCTAGAGGATGACAAGAGGATCCAGGAAAGACAAGTAGGATCCTCAAAACAAGATAAGCAAGGATCCTCCTTCAAAAGCAACAAGTTCAAATCCTACCATAGAAACGAGAACAAGAATGTGCATGCTGTTGACCAAGAAGAGGATGATGAAGAATATCCTCCAATCTCAGAATATTGTTTTTCCGTCGATAATCATGAACTGATCCTTGCAATGCAGAATCTAGGTGAAAAAGCTAGATGGCCCAGGAAGAATGATAAACCATCCGGGACTAAAGATAAGTCCAAATGGTGTGCATACCATGAGGATTTCGGGCATCTAACTGAAGATTGCATAGCCTTAAGAAAAGAAATTGGATACCTGCTAAGCAAGGGGCATCTAAAAGAATTATTGGGGAGAAAAAAGCAAAGGACCCAGGATCCTGAAAGGATCCCTGAAAAGGCTCCAGCACCTCCGGCAGACGCACAAGTGATTAACTTTATATCCGGAGGATCGGACATTTGTGGTACATCCTTTTCAGCGGCCAAAAGACATGCAAAAGAATCAAAAATGGATAATGGAGAAAGGCCTATTAGAACCTCAAGTGTCTCAGAAGGGAAGATGATAACATTTGATGAGAATGATCGCATTAACATTCAGGATCCTCACCATGATAGTTTAGTGATCACTCTCTTTATCTCTAACCATTTTGTCCGCAGGATCCTTATTGACGGAGGGAGCTCAGTGAACATTATCCAGCTTGATGTCTTGAAGAAGATGGGAATCCCAGAATCAGACATCACACCCAGATCCTCCGTGCTTGTAGGATTCAGTGGGGAAACGAAGAAAACTCTGGGGGACATCAAACTCCCAATCTACGTGGAAGGATTACATAATTACCAAAAATTTTGTGTTATTGACTGTTTATCTTGTTGCAACGTTATCCTTGGCAGGCCTTGGATACATGACATGAAAGCAGTTCCATCTACCTACCATCAATGTGTGAAGCTCCCTAGCCCATGGGGGATAATCAAGATCGACAGTGATCAGCAAGAGGCTAAGGATTGCTATACCTCATCCATGAAGCCAACCTCGAAGCCAAGGGAGCAATAGCAATTACAGTATCCTCCGAGGAATGTCTTGGAGGCAAGGGAACAAGATGTAGATGAAATCCTCTTGGATCCTAGTGATCCTGAATCAAAAATCTATATCGGATCAGGGATCCTTGGCAAGATGAAAGAAGACATGATATCCTTCCTCAAAAGAAGAAAATCTACCTTTGCTTGGAAACATGAAGATATGACAGGTATATCTAAGGATATTATTACTCACAAACTTGGCATTGACAGGTCTATCAAGCCAATCCATCAAAAAAGGAGGAAGTTTGCACCGGAAAGGAATGCCATTATCCAAGAAGAAGTAGAGAGACTACTTCGAGCAGGTATGATCAGAGAGGTAAAGTATCCAAAATGGTTAGCCAATGTGGTTGTTGTCCAAAAGAAAAACGGAAAGTGGAGGGTATGTGTCGATTTCACTGATTTGAATAAGGCATGTCCCAAGGATCCTTTCCCATTACCCCACATTGACTCCATGGTGGATGCAACAGCGGGGCATGAACTGTTAACTTTTATGGATGCATCATCTGGATTCCAACAAATCCAGATGGAACCATCTGACCAAGAGGATACAGCCTTTATGACCCCAACCGGTTTATATTGTTATATTGCCATGCCTTTTGGACTAAGAAATGCAGGTGCAACATATCAAAGGCTGGTAAATATGATGTTCAAGGATCAAATTGGAAAAACTATGGAGGTGTACATAGATGATATGGTGGTCAAGTCAAAGAAAGCTGAGGATCACCTAAGGGACTTGGAAGAAGCATTCGATATCCTTGATAATTATAACATGAAACTTAATCCTTCAAAATGCCATTTTGGTGTTAAGGCAGGAAAGTTCTTAGGATACATGGTAACCCAGAGGGGCATTGAAGCAAGCCCGGAACAAATCAAAGCATTGATAAATATCAAATCTCCTGCCAATGCCAAGGATGTCCAAAGACTGACAGGCAGGATAGCAGCTTTGAACAGGTTCATATCGAAATCCTCAGAAAAATGCAAAGAATTCTACGATATCCTAAGGAAGAATAAGAAGTTTGAATGGAATGAGAAGCATGAGAATGCTTTACAAGCCCTAAAAGAGTATATGTCCTCAGCACCAGCATTAGCAAAACCAGAAAACGGAGATGTGTTATCCTTATATCTAGCGGTATCCTCAACCGCTGTAAGTGCTGTCCTCGTTAAGGATCACGAAGGTACACAATATCCTACCTACTATGTAAGTAAAAGTCTACTTGATGCCGAATCCAGGTACTCACACCTCGAAAAACTTATCCTTGCATTAATCATGGCATCCACTAAGTTAAGGCATTATTTTGAAACCCATACTATTGTTGTTAAAACTAATTTTCCAATTAAGAATGTCCTCAGGAAACCGGATATGTCAGGGAGAATGGCTAAGTGGGCAGTGAAGCTTAGTGCCCATGATATAAGATACGAACCAAGAACAGCCATTAAATCTCAAGCACTAGCTGACTTTGTGGCTGATTTCAGTAGTGATCTACAAAAGGAAGCAGAATTGGAGGTCCAGCAGTTGGATGAGACCAAGGATCCTTGGATACTACACACTGACGGATCCTCAAATATCAAAGGCACAGGGCTAGGGATCCTACTAAAATCGCCACAGGGGGACATAATACCCCACTCCATAGCCTGTGAGTTCCAAGCAACTAACAATGAGGCTGAATATGAAGCCTTAATTGCTGGCTTACAGATTGCTAAGGATATGGGGGTAAGATATCTCGAAGTATATGTAGATTCATTATTGATCACCAATCACTTTAATGGATCCTATGCTGTTAAAGGTGAAAAACTAACCAAATATTTAGAGATAGTCAAAGAATTGGCACTCTCTTTTGTTTCTTTTAGCTTAACACAGGTACCAAGGGAGGATAACACGGAAGCTGATGCATTGGCCAACCTAGGATCATCCTTAAAAATTCCAGAAGATATAAGTATCCCTATCATCCATATCCTGGCTCCTGCTATTGAAAATCAAGTAGCCATGGAAATAGAAGAGGATACTGCAGTAACCCCTAGTGAAGAAGCTCGATCTTATTCAGGATCATGGATCCCACCAATCATGAAATACTTGCAAAATGGAGAGATCCCAATGGGAGAAAATCCTAGAGCTTTCAGGATCAAGGTATCTCAATTTACAATCTTAAATAATATGCTATATAAACGATCCCTTGCAGGACCATATTTGAGATGTATTGAGGATCCTGAAATTGAAGAAGTGTTGAGAGACTTCCATGAAGGAGATTGTGGAAACCACACTGGGGGCAGGGCATTATTCTCAAGGATCCTTAGAACAGGATACTACTGGCCAACAATGAAAAGGGATGCTATAGAGTATGCTAAGAGGTGTGATCCTTGCCAAAGACATAGCAATATCCTTCACCAACCAGCTGAATTACTACACCCCATACCATCCTCTTGGCCATTCATGAGATGGGGAATGGATATAGTTGGCAAGCTCCCTAAAGCACCTGGTGGAAAAGTATTTATGCTTACCATGACTGACTATTTTTCCAAGTGGATAGAAGCTGAAGCCTTCGCTCAAGTCAGAGAAAAGGAAGTCATATCCTTCATTAAAAGAAACATTATAACTAGATTTGGCATTCCCTCTGAAATTGTATGTGATAATGGCTCCCAATTCATTGGAAGCAGAACCACTAACTTTTGTGACAGTTGGGGAATCAAGATGATCACATCAACACCAGTTCACCCACAAGCCAATGGTCAAGCAGAATCATCCGACAAGATCATCATCAACAATCTGAAGAAGAAGCTAGGATCCAAGAAAGGGAAATGGGCAGAAGAGTTACCTTATGTGCTATGGGCTGATAGGACAACTCCCAAGAATGCCACCGGACAAACACCCTTCTCTTTAGTATTTGGGGCAGAAGCAGTGATCCCAACAGAGATGGTAATCCCAACTGCTAGAACAAGTGCTCGTGATCCTGAAGAAAATGTTACAATCCTAGCTCAGGATTTGGATACTATTGAGGAAAACAGGGATCTAGCTAGGATAAGGATGGCAAGCTACCAACAAAGGATGGCTGGTGCCTACAACAAGAATGTCAGGATAAGGAAGTTCCAAGTCGGAGATATGGTGTTGAGAAAAGCATTTCAAAATACTATCAATCCTGCTGACGGGAAGCTAGCACCAAAATGGGAAGGTCCCTACTTGATTGAAGCTGAAGCAGGAAAGGGGGCATACAGGTTGCTAACCATGGAAGGAAACTTGTTACCAAGAGCCTGGAATGCTGTTCACTTAAAGAAATACTTCATGTGAACATGATCCTTCCTGCATGTGATCCTTACATTGAAGTATCCTTGAAGGATCCTGAAGATATCGGTGATCCTTACTCTGGTAATATGCTTATCCTAAAACTATTGCATTTTCTTACTTTTTGCCTAAGGATAAGGATCATGTATCCTTCATCCTCTACTCACAAACCATTTGAGTTATGATAGTTCAGGTATCTTCAGCAAATCGTCAAAGATCTCCAAAAGCACCACAGATCCTTGGGTACAACCCCAGTTATCCTTGGGATTATCCCCAGTTTCCGCCAGCAGCGCACGATGATCCTGGTATAGTTCACGTCTTTGGGACCAGTACCCACTTTCGGGGCTGACAACCTCATCGTACTGGCTATATTTGGGATCCTACGTATAATGGTGGACGCACCATACATCCGTTCCTAAGGTTTCTAACGTTTTCACGTTAGCTAAAGTTTTGACATTTTCATGTCACTAAGTTTGGATAGTTGCCAGAGAAGGGCCATACTCCAGTTTACATACGACCCTTTGGGCTTGTCCCCAGTTATCCTTTGGGCTTGTCCCCAGTGATCCTCCGGGATCATCCCCAGTTATCCTTTGGGCTTGTCCCCAGTGATCCTCTGGGATCATTCTCAGTTATCCTTTGGGCTTGTCCCCAGTTACTAACTTATCTTTTATATTGGCTTAGTCCCAAGTTATATTCCATTTTTTCAGGTTTTGGAAGTCTAAACATATAAGGGTCCTTAATCCTTATTAACTATCAAAGTCTTATCTATGATTGTCTTGATTGAAGGATAGGATCCTAACGTGGATCCTCAGGTATGATCCTTGACTATTTTTGATTATACTCTTTATCCTAACCAACCCTTATACTTTGACAACCGAACCTATGATCCTTGAACTAAAATTCTTTGAATATGAGGATATTTGATCTAGGATCATATCCTAAGTTTATTAAACACTTTTTCAACTCTTATTATTTTAACAAATATAGCAATTGAGAAATAAGAGGATTATTGAAGGATAACAACACAAGATAAGCCAGAAAGATTAAAGTTATATTATTAAACAAAAGGATCATTAACCCTTTCAAAAAGTTGTCAAAATTACCAACCCACATTTCTACCAGCAAAACGTGGCCCGTCCACATGGGTTGGCAAAGGGTGTCCATTGTCTATGCGGTCCTAGCATTTTGCAGGAAAGTAAAAGCGGCAGGATCACAAAGGCTTCATCCCCCAAACAGAGGATCCCTCCACCTTTTGTAATCCTACCTATTGTTCTAAGGATCCAGGATCCTTAACCCTAAGAAACTATTGTTCAGAGATTACAGACCATAATTGTTTCAAACCATCAACAACCACAAAAAACCACTACCAATACTAAAAAATTGGGCTCCGGCCTAGTCTCGAAATATCCATCATCGCCCAATCATGCAGCCTACACCTTCGCTGCTTCATCACCACCAGCATCTCCACCTTGATCCTTCTCCGCATCACCACCCTCCAGCATGGGGATCTCCTCGGCCTCATCCTCGTCCTCCAGGTCTGCCAACCTTGCCTTCCAACCCTCAACATCCCACGAGCTTTTGTCAAAGGTAGGATCCTGAGCCTCCTCGGCCATCTGAAGTTGTATCTTATACATAGCAATTGCCGCGGACACCTTAGCATCCTGGGTGATCTCCTGCTTCTCGTTATCCATATCGATCAACCTCTGAGCAGCCTCAGCCTTCATGACCCGGAGTTCCTTCTCAAGATCTCCTATCTTGAGATCCTTTAACACACCCATTTGCTGGAGATCGGCAATTTGGCTCTCCTGGTCCTCAACATGGCCCAGATAGGTCTCAATCTCGGCAAGTTTCTGCAACAGGAGAAAAAAGATAGGCTTAGGATCAGATGATCCTCAAGAAAAGCAGAATACACGAACAGGATATGTGAGACGGATAACCAACAGGGGCAGTGATCCTTACCTCATTCACGTAGTCGAGGAATTGCTGACGGAGGAGGGGAAATCCTTGGAGATCTTCAGAGGTTTTCCTCTTTTTTCCCTTGCCCCGGATAGATGCTTTGGGAGCTGATGCTGAAGGACTGGCAGCAGGAGCCTTCTTCTTCTTTGAAGATGTGACATTGGCAAGATCACTTATCCCAAATATGGAGGCAGATTTAACAGACCTGGCAGATTTTCCAGCACCTACACAATTCAAAAACAAGATAAGTTCCCTTATTAAATTAAATACTTTTACATAAAACTTACTTTTTATGAGGATACTTACTTGACATTGTGGCAGATGCAGAGGATATCTCTTGAGAATCTTGGATAGTGATTTGGAAGCTTCTAACTTCAGGATCAAGCTTTTTAAAAGCTAACACTCTCTCTTTTGCAGCAGGGGTTAATTTCAGACGAGCAATGGAAATAGCTGCATAAAAGACAAAGGAAAAAAGACATCAGCGATCCTCATCATATGAGACAGGATTGATAGTGATCCTTCGAGGATCCTCTACCCTACCATGAGTGGCCCATTCCTTGGGCAAATCCTTCCCATCCGGGATTGAATCCCTCTTAACAAAGAAAAACCGACGTTTCCAGTTGGTATCATTCTTAGTAACTTTGAAGATTGGGTGATCCTCCCCAGCTTTCCGTTTCAACAAATATCGGTGAGAACCGAAGGTGGTGAGATCGTAAAACTCAGCTAACTCCGCCATCCCCAGATCAATCCCTTCCTGCTCGATGATCCTCTCGAAGGTATAAAGAACCCTCCAGATCATCGGCATAGCTTGGATGTAAGAGATGCCGGTTAAGGAAAAGAAAGACTGGGTAAAGTCTGGAAAAGGATACGAGTACCCTATAGCAAACGGGGTAGCAGGAAAAGCCACCCAGACATCCGAGATATAGTCGCTCAAAGCAGTAGGATCAAAGGATTTAAAAACGGCATTCGCCGGAAAGCAGTGACGAATTTTGTCTACGTAAGCATCACTAAAGCAACACCTCTCCGTAGGAGAATCCTTGATAATCCCCTGGCTTTTTAAGGGACTATCCTTCTTGGAATCCTTGTGTGGAGAATTCCAGAGCAACATATTTTGTGACGGAATAGAAACAGAGACGGAGTAGAAAAAACAGAGTAAAGAAAAGGAAGAAGGGAAAGAGAGAAGAAGAGGATACCTGAACAACCTTCGGTGCAGAATATAAGGGGAGTGTATCTTGAATTTAAATACAAACTGATCCTGACCCTATCTCCTATTTATAATGATGATTTGCAGGGATTGTCACATCTGTGACGTAATTATCACAACGGCTAGCCCATGTGTAACGGCTAGTTATCCGGAATCGCCTGTTAGAGATAAGATCATAACAAAATATAACTCGTCTATTTACAATTAACTCCTTATATTTTGGGGGCAATTGTTAGGGCTAGATTTTATTGTAGGTGATCCTTACACATGATCCTAACCAGTGATCCTTGTTTCTTTGGCAGACAGTGATCCTCAGCAGAACTTCAGGATCAGGATCATGGGACGTTATGGTGATCCTTATACTAACGGTCACCTTCGCTTACTACAATATTATTTTGCAGGAACATCTAGCAGGATATGCTCTAGGCATCATGATCAAGGAACGCGTTTTCACAATTATGGCAAGAGCTAAATTGAAGATAGACGTTGTACCGGATATGGAAACTTGGCTTGATCTAAGGGCAGCAATTTAGGCTAGATTATCTTTATTTCTAAAGGGGTAATGAGCTGATATTTAGTCATTTTACCTAAAATAGGTCACCTACACATGTATAAGTACCACTCTTCTTCATTCGGAAGAACAAACACGACACACGACATACGACACAACTCTCAAACACCTAGACACTCAGTGATCCTTGTACTCAGCTCATTACTATCCGAAGTTGTAACTACATTTTTATTATATTGAAGTTGGTGATCGGTAGTTGCCATCACCCGAGGTTTTTTATGCCGGAGATCATACATTGATCAAGGGCTTTTTCCTCGTATAAATCATTGTGTCTTTGCATCCTTTATCACAGAAGTGATCCTTTACTTTCATAGTCAACCAAGCATCATACCCCGTTTACATAAAGTTTGGTTACATTATCCTTGTGTGATTTTTGACCAAAACAACAGGTATATCCAAAGACATTATCACTCACAAGCTTGGAATTGACAGGTCATTCAGCAAAAGAGGAGGAAGTTTGCCCCTGAACGAAATGCAATTATCCAAGAGGAAGTTGAGAGATTATTGAAGTCCAAGATGATCCGAGAAGTCAAATTCCCTAGATGGCTAGCAAATGTGGTAGTGGTTCAAAAGAAGAATGGGAAATGGAGAGTTTGTGTAGACTACACAGACATAAACAAAGCTTGTCCAAAAGACCCGTTCCTTCTTCCACATATCGACTCAATGGTGGATGATACTACCGGGCATGAAATGTTGAGCTTCATGGATGCATCCTCAGGATTTCAGCAGATTCAAATGGAACCTTCTGACCAGGAGGATACTGCCTTCATGACACCAACAGGTATTTATTGTTATACGGCTATGCCTTTTGGTTTGAAAAATGCAGGTGCAACATACCAGAGATTGGTAAATATGATGTTTAAAGAGAGGCTGGGGGACACCATGGAGGTATACATTGATGATATGGTGGTAAAATCAAAGAGAGCCCAGGATCACCTCTAGGATATTAAGGGAGCATTTGATATCTTGGACCAGTATAACATGAAGCTAAATCCTGCTAAGTGCCATTTCGGAGTAGGGGCAGGAAAATTCCTAGCATATATGGTGACCAAAAGGGGAATAGAGGCGAGTCCGGAGCAGATTAAAGCCATCTTGGATATTAAATCACCTTCAAATATGAAAGATGTTCAGCGATTAACAGGGAGAGTGGCAGCACTAAACCGATTTATTTCAAGATCCTCAGAAAAATGCAAAGAGTATTACGATATCCTGAAAAAGAATAAGAAATTTGAATGGGGTGAGAAGCATGAAGCAGCCCTGTAGGATTTGAAGCAGTATCTTTCAACCGCACCCCTATTGATGAAGCCTGAGGATGGTGAACCATTATCCCTGTATCTTGCAGTATCAGGGAATGCAGTAAGTGCAGTCCTTGTAAAGGATCACGAAGGTCATCAGTATCCTGTTTATTATGTTAGCAAAAGTTTATTAAATGCTAAAACTAGATATTCTCACCTAGAAAAGTTAATATTGGCTCTAGTTATGGCATCAACAAAGCTTAGACATTACTTTGAGACACATAGGATTCATGTTAAAACTAATTATCCTGTTAAAAATGTGCTTAGGAAACCAGAGATGTCCGGTAGGATGGCTAAGTGGTCGGTAAAGTTGAGTGCTTATGACTTAGTATATGAACCTAGAAATGCCATAAAGTCCCAGGCTTTAGCTGACTTTGTGGTTGATTTCAGTAGTGACATTCAGGATGAGGTAGACCTAGAAGTCCAGCAGTTAGGAGAATCCTCAGGATCCTGGACATTATATACTGATGGTGCATCTAATGAAAGAGGAGTAGGTTTGGGAATACTACTAAAATCGCCACAGGGGGACATATTACCCTAGGCTATTAGGTGTGAATTCCCTGCTACCAATAACGAAGCATAATATGAGGCTTTAATTGCAGGATTAGAATTGGCTAAGAATATGAGTATCAAGAATTTGCAAGTATATGTTGATTCCTTAACAATTACTAATCATTTTAACGGATCCTAGGCAGTCAAGGGTGAAAAATTAATCGAATACCTCGGTATTCTCAAAAAATTAGCAGGATATTTCGATGTTTTTACACTTGAACAGGTACCAAGGGAGGATAATGCTGAAGCAGATGCCTTAGCAAACCTGGGATCATCGATCAGGATACCAGATGGGACCCAAATACCAATATTACATATCTTATATCCTGCAACGAATCCTCAGGATAAAGAAGTAGCAGGTATTCAGGATCATGGAGTTGAGTATCCTGAAAAGGATCCTAAATCCTGGATGACTCCAATCATGAGATATCTCAAAGAAGTACATATCCCCGGAGATGAAAATCCTAAGGCATTTAGGATGAAGGTATCATGATTCACTATTATAAAAAATGTTTTGTACAGGAAATCTCTTGCAGGACCGTATTTGAGGTGCTTGGCGGATCCTGAAGCCAAAGAAGTACTTCAGGATATACATGAAGGGGATTGTGGTAACCACACTGGGGGCAGGTCATTGTTCTCCAAAGTATTAAGGATAGGATATTATTGGCCAACAATGAGGAAAGATGCTGCAGAATATGCTCGAAGATGTGATGCATGTCAAAGGCATAGTAACATACTACATCAACCAACTGAACCACTATATCCTATAGCATCCCCTTGGCCGTTCATGAAATGGCGGATGGATATAGTAGGGAAGTTACCAAAAGCTCCGGGAGGAAAAGTCTTTATGCTAGCAATGACGAACTATTTCTCTAAGTGGGTTGAAGCTAAAGCATTTGTCCAAGTTAGAGACCAAGAAGTAGTATCCTTCATAAAGAGGAATATCCTGACCAGGTTTGGGGTACCAGCTGAAATCATTTGTGATAATGGGTCCCAGTTTATAAGCAAGAGGACTACTGACTTTTGCAAGAGTTGGGGAATCAAAATGATCACGTCTACTCCGATGCATCCTCAAGCGAATGGACAAGCAGAATCCTCAAACAAGATCATTGTCAATAACTTAAAGAAGAGACTTGGAGCCAAAAAAGGAAGATGGGCAGAAGAATTACCCTTTGTTTTGTGGGCTGATAGGACAACGGTAAAGAATGCGACAGGCCAGACCCCATTTTCCTTGGTATTTGGAGCAGAAGCAATGATTCCAACGGAAATGACGATACCTACTGCAAGATCTATCCTACAGGATCCTGTACGGGATCCTGAGGCCTTATGTCAAGATTTGGATACTATAGATGAAAAAAGGGATGCAGCAAGGCTAAGGATGGCAGCATATCAACAAAGAATATCCAGAGCATATAACAAGAGTATAAGGACTAGGAGATTTCGAGTTGGTGATTGGGTGCTAAGAAAGGCTTTTCAAAATACCACTAATCCTGCCGATGGCAAGCTAGCTCCAAAATGGGAAGGACCGTATGAAGTTGAATCAGAAGCAGGGAAAGGAGCATATAGACTCAAGAATATGGAAGGGGATATGCTACCGAGATCCTGGAATGCAATACACTTAAAGTTCTATTTCAAGTAAGAGTAGAATTTAATTTCTATCCGAATGGTATGTACTCTATCTCTTTTAAATATATTTATGTATTAACTTGAACCCAATACTGACTTAAGCATCGGAGGGGTGTTAGCCAGGCTAACACCCACCTTGGTTTATAGTTGTTTTGCAGCATATACTCCAGGATATAGCTCCAGGATATGCACTCGGGATAAGTCGGAAGACTAGAGGATTGGCCCCCTCTCTCACGTTTAAGGGATCTCGATCCCTTCAAAGGTTTAAAGGTATTCACCTTTCTTTCGAATTGGGTTTAAACACCTCGCCTGGAGCGCAAGTTATCTAGGTATAGTTCAAGGTAGCGGGACCAGTTCATGTAAAAGTGGCTGACAATTTCGTTACTGTTGGCTATATCCTGGATCCTGAAGGTATATGAGGATTGATCACCCTCTCTCACGAAAGGGTATTTTCATACTCTTTAAGGTTTAAAGGTTTTCACCTTTCTAAGACTTGGAGTTTATACACTCTCGCCTGTAGCGCATGAAACTCAGGGTTTATCCCCAGGATATTAAGGGTTTACCCCAGTATGCTAAGGATTTATTTCAGGATATCAAGGTTTTTGCCTCGAGGTGTTTGGAATTTATTCAAGCCAGAGCATGAATACATTTGCATTTCTGTGTCATACACAGGGGACATACATTATACTATTCAAAGGTTGGATCCAAGTTTATAACTATGCACTGGGGACATTCCTAAGGTGGAAAATTGGAGTTGACTCTCCAAGAGTCTTTGGTATGATCTCTCCTTTTTTCAAAAGACTTAAGTTTTCTAAGTTGTATGATGATATCCTGACCAGGATATCTCTTAGGATACTTGTCAGGATATTCTCAGATGATGTTCCCATAATATTTCCACGAATTCTCAAACAAAATAGTTTTCATAAGTAAAATTCATGTAATGAAAGGAATAAAGCAAAAAAAGGGTTATATTATTAACGTAGCAAAAGATTATGCTTTTGGCTTCGTCTCAAACCGAGACCCATCCACCAAAAGCATGATTAGTTTTCTACCATATTTACTTAACAAATGAAGGCTTCGTCTTGGAACCCAAGATACCTCCACCTTCAATTGTTAAAAGTGTTCAAAATAAACCATACTAACTGATGACCAAGGGCCTCGTCCTGAAACTCAGGATCCTTCCACCTTTGGCCATCATATTGTCTATGTGCAGGAAATTAAAATTGTTCAATAGACAAGAAAAGTAAATTGTTCAAAACACCAACCATCAAATCTAAAAAAGTGGGCTCCGGCCTAAACATCAATATCCATCGTCGCCCACTCAGATGCCCTCACGCAGCGACATCCTCTCCAACCTTCTCCGACTTCTCAGCACCAGCATCCTACCAAGCATCCTCACCAGCATCCGCTCCAGCATCCTTCATGTCTCCAGCCTGATCTGCCACCTCTGCTGACTTAGAGGACTCACCAGCTTCTGCAGGGAGTGGCACAGCTTTTCCTCCAAGCTCCTTCAGCTTGGCCACCCAAGAGTCAACCGGCCAAGCTGGGCACACGAGGCCTGTCTCCTTGGCCTCGTAGGCCATCTTGATGCGAGCTTGTAGCAAGGAGACGGTGGCAGAGGCTTTGATCCCTTCCCGGAAAGAAACCATGGCCTGTTCGTGATCCATTTCGGCGGTGGCAAGTTTGAGCTCAGCCTCTTGGGTGACCTTCTTCATCATGCTCTCGTAGTGCCGGGACTTTGCTTCAGCAATGGCACCTTGGTCGGCAACAGTGCTTTTGAGCTATTTAATTCTGGCTTCGTGGAGTGCAACAGTACCGCAGGCGTCATTATACAGATGGAGCAAATGCTGAAGGCCCTGCACATTAAATTCAGGTATGGGTTAGAATATATTAGTCAGGATATCCTATCAGGATATATATGCAGGATATGTAGCAGAATATTACCTTGTTGAGGAAGGATGTCATTGGCTCTAAGGAGTCAGAAAAGCTGAGCTCATCATAGGAGAACCCTTCGGAGCCTGGGGCACTAACTTCAGAGCCCTTTCTCTTTTTTGTTGTGGAAGCACGGGTCCTTGGATTAGCCTTAGGGGCCGGGAGTGGCTTGGAGCTGGTGGCAGCAGGTGTCTCTTTCTTGACCATGACTGGAGTAGGATAGCTGTCGAGTTCGTCAAGGTCAAGGAGGATTGGAACTTTGCTGGAATCTGCACACAGGGAGTAAAAATTCTTTCCTAAATATTTCAAATAAAAGCATGTGTGCAGGATATTGAGCAGGATCCTTACCAGACATGTTTACACTGGAAAGAGGGCTTGGAGACGGTGGAGATGGGTTAAAACTTCTTTCAGCTTCGGGAAGGAGTCTGATAGCGTCAATCCTCTTCTGTGATTCAGCAAAGGGAGGTGCAAGCTTCCTAAAATCAGCTGTGTACAAGAAAATAACAAAGTCAGTTCAAGATATGTGGCAGGATATAAGACAGGATTGTCCTAAAACCCTAGGTCCTACCCTTTTTCAACCATTTCACCGGATAATCCGCCCCACCAGGGATTGAATCTCTTTTTACAAAAAAGAACTTGAATTTCCATTCCTCTTCATTCCTGGTAGCTCGGAGAATCAGTGGGTCACTGGAAGTGGAGTAGAACAAAAATCGACAAGAGCCATGACATCTAAGCCAGTAAGCTAAAGGAAGGTCGTGCACAGAAAGATCAGGGATATGGTTATTCTTGATTTGATCAAGAACAGACAGCATCCGCCAAAGCATTGGCATTGTTTGACTAAAAGAAATCTTGGTGAGGTTAAAAAACTCGGTGATAAACTCAGAGAAAGGAAACTGTAGCCCTAAGGTAAAAGGAAAGGCATTGAAGCACAACCACTCGTCGGAAACCATATCCGATCGGATTTCCCGATCAAATGGCCGGAACACCGTCCCTTTTGGGAAGATGCCGGAGGTTTTTAGGGCTGACGAGTGTGCACTATCAAAGGTGCATATTTCTTTCTCCGGGTCTTGGAGAATATTCTGGTGGATAAATGTGGGGGCGGAATCGCCGGAGCTGGATCTTTTCTGCCTTGTCATATTGTTACCGGAATATTGAGGAGGATGAAAAAGGAAGATGGAGTTGAGAGAGAAAATATTTACCTTTTTTTCTCTTCAGTGATGGTTAAAAGAAGATAAGCATGAGAAGATATAGGGAGCAATGAGTAAATATAGACTGAACGGTTACAAGCGGTCACATCATGGGTCTTATCACTTAATTGCCTCGTTCTCCGGAAAAAAATATAACCGTTAGTGCCAGGATACTTAACGGTAACATTTTTTGGGGACAATTGTTATGGGTGAAATTCTGAGCCCATATCCTGAGAATTATCTTGAATTATATCTTGGTTATATGATATCTGTTCACATCCGGGATGCTGATTCAGGATATTGATAACATCCTGAATAGTATCCTCAGGATCACTAACGGATTATGTGCAGGTACGTGGATTAGAAGCTAGCAACGTTCATGAAGACCTTTTCGACTGAAGACTCGGTCCAAGTCGTTCACAAGAAGCCGTTGAAGCCGCATTACTCGGCCTACAACGTTCACTTTGGAATATTCGGAGCATCCCATGATTATAGGAATTTTAGTTTACATTTCGTTACTATAAATAGATGGGTATACCAGATCGAATAGGACATCACAACAACACTCACTACACTCTCACACTTGTTCTCTCGCAACTTCTAGTTTCACACAAAGCATTGTAACACTTAGCGATCTGGTCAATATCCTGCACTGTATCCTGAAGTTTGAAGCAATAAGAAGAACTAGGCAGCTGCGATTGTCAGCTCCCGAGGTTTTATGCCGGCGATCTAGATTGATCAAGGGCTTTCCTCGTACATCTCGTGTCAACCCCTTTACTTTTTGCTCATTGTTTGATCGTAGATACAACTCAATATCCTGAGCCGTATCCTGAACACTGTTTTTCCAAACAACTTAACTAGCATATTTTCAACACACTTTTTAGCACACTACCTCACTTAACTAATTTGATCACTTAATTGCTTCGGTAATTTTTGACCAAAACACTTATCAACCCATTCATCATCTTCTTTCTGGATTTCCAATCTTTTCATCTCCTGGACAAGATGACAATATCTCTCAATAGTCGTTCTTGTTGTTTCACCTTCAAAAGCTGTAAACATATCAAATGATTTTTTTTAGTAATGCACATTTATTTTTGATCATATCAGCACTTCCCTTAAACTTTTGAATCAACGCCAACCAAATTGATCTAGCAGTTCCCTCATGTTGAAGCAAAACGAAAAAATCTTCTTTTATCGCTTGTTGGAGAAGGCTAATCATCATCTTTTCACTAGTGTATCTTAATTTTTCATTCGCTGAAAATTCACTTAATGGTTTTTCATTATCCATATTATCTTTCAGTCTAACATATTCTTTCTTTATCGAAACCCATGCATCAAACTTATTTCCTTGCACCCAGTTTTCAAAATGATTCTACCATCCTTTAAAATCCTCAATGTACATAAGCTTTGGAGGCTTTTGGAAAGTTCCCGTTTCATTTTCGATTTCAACAGTTTCGGCAACTGTAACTGGAGCAGCTGGAGCGGTAGCAAAGGCGTTGTAAAACTCGGTTTCCATGTTTCAATGTATAAGGTTCACAATGGCACAAAGTTCAAACAATCTTGTGTTTCAAACGGACTAGATTTGGTGCGATCTGATTCAAACGAGCTGGTTCAAACAACCTTTTCAAGCGACCTGAGTTCAATTCATGCGGTTTGGGACACTTAGGGTTCAATTCGTGCGAAGTGGACCTCTGAATTACCAACTCGTGCGAACTGAGTGAGTTTTCAAATGAACTGACAACTTCCAAGAGAACTGGGGTCTAATTTGTGCGAAGTGGTTCAAATTCACACGACCAGAGTCAATTTCAAGCAAACTGGTGTCACTTTTCAAGTGAACTGAAGGAATTTCATGCGAATTGATGCTGATGTCACACGATCAGATATGTTTTTGACACAATTGATCAAGATTTAGGTCGAATTAGGGTCTGATTCTTTCAAGGATTGTTAAAAACTGTATTTCGCGTATTATATCAAGAAATCAGTCCATTTTATCTGTAAAATCTTGATTAATTTTGAAAAATGTGAAGAAGAATGAGTAGAAGTCAGAAATTTCGGTGAAAACAAGTTGAAATGGCAAGAACTCTTCCTCCTGAGCTCTGATACCACTTGTAGGATCGAGATTCGACCTAAACGAGTCGATCAGAAGAGTTCTAATCCAAATCAAAGGCGGAATTCAGTGATTCGGACTTGATTACAGCTTGATTCACACTAGGATTCACTTTAACTGTCTTGTATAGATTTGAAAGCTTTACAGACCACTTGACACTTCGGCAGCACCTTTGCTCCGGAATCAGCAATGTTTCAAATGAAAGACCAAGCTCACCTATATATAGGATTCCCACTTCGCATGAACTGGACACTTCCAGTTCGTGCGAACTGGCACTTCGTACGAACTGGCTCTGCCAGTTCGTGTAAACTGATCCAACAACACTAAAATCCTATTTTCAAGGCTACTGAGCTCTGGTTAATCCTATTTAGATACAAGACGAAGTCGACAGACATATGCACCAACAATATATATATATATATATATATATATATATATATATATATATATATATATATATATATATATATATATATATATATATATATATATATATATATATATATATATATATATATATATATATATATATATATATATATATATATATATATGAAGGTTAACGTACATTACGGCTTAACGTACATCACGTACGATAGGTAATTACGCACGTTCATTTTAAAATGACGCACGTTATAACTCAAAAATCCAAAATCACGCATGTTGAAATACAATAATCACGCATATTGAAAATATTAATCACGCATGTTATAGAAAAAAATCACGCACGTTGTTGTACGTGAAGTACGTTAAGCCATAATGTACGATATACTTTTTCTATATATATATATATATACATACATATATACATACATACATACATACATACATACATATATATACATACATACATATATATATACATATATATATATATATAATGCAAGTATCTGAAGAAAACCCTTATAATTGAGAAAACTTGGGGAAACTCTAACCTCCCGAATTTTTTTTTTTTTTTTTTTGAAAAAATTTACACATGTAATATACATGTTTTTAAGGGTTTTGGGCAAAAAAAATCAAAAAAGTGCCGAGCGGATATTTAAAAAAAACAAGTTTCAGGGGTAACATATGTCAGACGAATGTAACATATGTTACACCAAAACTTGTTTATTTTTTTAAATATCCACTCGGCGCTTTTTTTGATTCTTTTTGTCCAAAACCCTTAAAAACATGTATATAACATGTGTAAATTTTTTCAAAAAAAAAATCAGGAGCTTTGAGTTTCCTGGGTTT